>NW_019525493.1:1393067-1399961 GCF_002814215.2 Seriola lalandi dorsalis
TCTCCCCCCCCCCCCCCCCCCCCCATGAAATGTCTGCTGGAACATTCTCAGTAAATCCTCCCCTGACCAGTAAAGTCTCAACAGACACCATCTATCAGCTCATCTTATTGAAACTTCTGTGGGATTGTTTAGATAAAGATCTGGCTGTCAGAGAAAATATGCAGCTTTTGGAAGTGTGTTCAAGAGATGTGTGTGTTTGCTGGTGCGTATACTTGAACTGTGTCAATGTCATTGTCCAGCTGTCGCATGAGACTACAGCTGCAGCAGATAAACTGTAATATATGTCATCATCATGGATAACATGATAAGATTTCAAGATCTTGTGATATTTACTAAAGCTTAGAGACTCCTGCTGGATGAATGTGTGATTCTGCTCTTCAGCTTAGTGTCGACGCCCTGATCTGTTGGTGATTGAAACCGGCTCTTAAAATTACTGCTCATTGCTGTGCGTGCTCAGTCAGTCCAATGGCCGCCAGTTAAGAGCTGAATAGAGCCAATATAGATGAACATATGGCAGAAATGGCAATGATGATGAGACCGTAAGCACTGCTGCCCAAGACTGACAAAAACATTTACACATCAAAATCTGTTTACTAGTCAGACTCAGCCTGTGAAAATAGCTGTATAATGTCTGGACCTTTGTCAAATCAGGGAAAAATTGCTCAAATAACCAGGTATCCGATATGGGGTTGGCATCTTCAGGTTTATGAGAGAAAGTTAGTATTTTTTTTTAACTTAACACATTCTGTGAACTAAGTGTTTCATTGATTTGGACGGTTTTTGGTTATTTTTAACAGCACCTATTAAAAACGTTATGTGGGAAATAAGGCTTGCTTCTTTCTCAGTCGCCCAATCTCTTTTCTGCAGCGATCGAACACAGCAACCAGCCATGTGTTCAGTCCTCCTGTGTTGTTTCTTCCTCCACAGGCTTTTAATGTCGGATGTAATAGGGTTTAATTTTGTGTATGTGTTTGTTTCCCCCGAAGGTGGAGGTGGAGGCTGGAAAGACAGTCCCAGTCCTTACCTGAGAGCCGGCAAGTCACTGGTGGAGGGCGCAGAGGGGGGGTCATCATGTCCGCTGGCCCAGTCCAAGCTCAGCTGGTCCACCTTCGGGGGTTTTGGAGGCGGAGGTGGGGCCTGCACAGCCGGAGGTGGCGGAGGAGGGTACAGAGGTGACAACATTTCACACTTTCTTACCATTTTCCACCCCTGCACTAAGAAAATCACTTTTATGTCTGTTCTTTATATCTGTCTCACCCTTTCTTGTCATCTCCACCGAGACACCCCACTAAATTAAAGAAGAACAGTCACTCTCAAATTCATTTAGCCTACAGTTTTGCAATGTTACAAGTAATGTCACAGATGCAGTGCAATTAGATAATTTTTTTAGTTTGTTGCTATGATAATCGTACATATTAATTCTATATATCAATTTTCTTTATTTCTACGGTTTTATCCTTGAGTGACTTGACAGCCTGCCAGAGTCAGCAGGACGGAGCTGGTTAAATGTAAGATCTCTCCAATTTCATCACAATTTCGCGTCTTTCGACTTTTCTGTCACCAAGGTGACATAGTCGACAGAAAACTGTTGAGAGTGGCGACAAACTGACAAAAAGAAATCTTTGGCAAACACACTGACAAGCATAAACCTTCATAACAGGATCAGAAAGGTGTTAATATGAACTGTAATACTGGCAGACAGGAGAGTTGACAACATGAATTCTGTGACAGGAGGTGACGCAGCGCTGACGGATGAGATCACAGCCGACGGTCAGAACGGAGTCTCGTTCATTCATCCGATGGGAGAGATTTTCCTGCAGCCTCTTGCTGGTGAGACTCAGTCTGACGCACCACATGATGTCATGATCATGTAAAGACTAGTCCAGATGAGAGCACAGTAATGTAATGTAGAGTTGAGTATATTAGATGCTTCATTTGCTTTTGAAAACTGGAAAGCTCTGTAAAAGCTTTTAAATGTATTTCTAGTTAAATTATGGCGATAAAATTAAATAGAATTGAATAGAACAGAAAGGAAACACCATCCACTGATGAAGGCTGTGAGCTGTGGTTCAATTTCATTTTTTTTAAATATAGTTGGAAAAAGCTAGTAAGTGGACATTGAGTGAAGAGGTTTTTTGATGAAAGTAGAGGAGAATAGAAGACACTAGAAAAAATAAAATACAGGTGTAATTCACATGGATAAAGCAACCAAGTGGTGACACGTTTCCTAGCAACAGCTTGAATTTGAAATAAAACAATCAATTAATTGAATTAGTATAAAATAGAATATGAAATGATACTAAAATGAACAAAAAGAACTAATTTGACCAATAATAACGAATAAAATCAAAACAGAAAGTGAAAAAGTAACCAGTAAAGCCTGTTTTGTAACTGTGAAACTATTAAACATGTAGCCTGGCTGTAAAACTACAGGCTCGATGAACAGATGTGCTGTAACCTAAGACACCACTCTGCATTTTATTTGTTGCAGAATTAATATGAAAAGTCAAGAGCATCTTTAGAGTTATGTAACATATATTTGCATCACTGCTTGGAGTCTGTCCCTAACAGACAGCATTAAACGTGGCTGATCCCAAAGCACAGAGACACTGTCGGTGTGAAGATTAAATCCTGAGCTCGTGGGCCTCTGTTCATTCAGTTCTCCGAGCTATTGATCCAGCCAGGGCCTCAGTGTGTGTGTGTGTGTGTGTGTGCGTGTGTGTGCGTGTGCGCGTGTGTGTACCTGTTTGTGCTGAGCTATCAGTCTGAACATTTAAGACACATATAGATAGACACACATGGATAGACTGTATATCAAGTGTTTGTTTTTTTTCTTTCTCCCTTTTTGTTTTTGGTGAGACTACCATCTGATTCTAATTATTCAGCGGGAGGAACAGGAAGGCAGTTGACTAATTCACAGCCTCATGGAGCCTGTTGCCTTCGGCGCCAACAGACAGACTTCCATTCTCATGTGAAAGACGCTGTTGTTATTGCTGCATGTGCTGCCAGTCATCGCTCGCAAACGCCATGACTCGCTCAGCAACATGAGACACATTCAAAGAGAGATCTGAGAAATAGAGATGTTATCATGATTGAGTTTGAAAGCCAAATAGGTTTTTCTTTTATGTAGTTAAAACATCTCCTCATTTTTAACTGAAGAATGATGTTTAGTATTTGACACACGTGGCACAAGCCTCCTATTCATAATTTGTATTAATAAGACAATGGATCACTGTTTAGTCCAGAATGGAGAGTAACCTAATAATGGGAAGAAGTATCACATTACAGCCTTATGTAAAATCTGGCCCAAGATGTTGAGCCAGTAATGGATTATAGAGCTAACTTATTACTGTATTTTTCACAAATACACACATAACTGATCACACATACTAAAGCAGAAGGCTGGTAATATTCTCTATTTTTCTTTTTGTCAGTAATATTCATAAAAAACGACCAAAACCAACACTGTGTAAGTCCATCACTCAATGCTGTGCGACTTCTCCAGCCTGTCTTCAGCTCTCAGTCTCTATCCAGTTCATACCTACTGAAGACATCAATCTTCAAAACCAGAGCTGTCAGAACAGAACAGTCATGAATATGCTTTCAATTTTCAAATAATGAACAGGGAGGCACTGAGGTTTTTAGTAAACATTACTCAAACAGGAGTAAATATTGTTCCCATTTGTCAGGGGACAGCTTTCAGCTGCAGGGTGATGTATGTGAGACTGATTCAAATAAACTACAGTGTCCATGTTCTTCATAAGAAACAAACATGTCCAGCCACTGCAAAACGTGTGGCTCACTGATGTGTTTTTGGACAGTGGTTCATTTCTTCGGCTCAGAGGAAGTTATGTCAGACTACAGCAGCACAAACAACACTTGTTAGTCGCATCAATTCATTGTTGGTTTTGGTCTCTTTGTGGGATTGGCTGACAAACAGAAAATAATGGACTATCACCACGCCTTGTTGGAGTGTCCTGCAAACCTAATGATCTCCCTCTCAAACAAACAGTTTGTGTTTTGCTGCGTGCGTGTGTTTATGTGTGTACATTGTTCCCTCCAGCGATGGAGAGTCATGGGGAGTGTGAGATCAAGGTGCAGCTGAACTGCAGCCACTGCCAGACGCAGAGCTGCAAACGCGATGAAGACACTCACCTCATCCTCTGTCTCTGCGAGGAAGACGAAGTCCTGGCCAGCGACAATGTTACATGTATTGGTACTGTAGGTATGTAATTACCCCCAAACATGCAGTGCTATGTCTTTAGGATAATAGTTGTTATGTGTTATCAAATCATTTTAATTTGATACAATCAATGCCACAGATAAAGCATCTAAACTAAATCACTTTTTGAAGCCTGTCATTGGACCCTCTTCTTCTCTCTCTCTCTCTCGCAGCAGCTCCTCAAGGCCCGGCTCCGCAGGGCCCGATGTCGACATCGCTGATCCTGGCGGTCGTGGTGTCCACTATTGCGAGCGGCATCGCGCTGATCTGCACCGGCGTCATCCTCAGTAAGAGACTCCTCCAGTTCTGTGTGCAATCTGTGCCCTCCACCTTCCACCGGCTGTGAGCAGCAGCTGGACATACAGATGCACTCAGATGTTACTGACAAGAGAAACAGGAGCACCTTTGATAAGTGTTGGTTTAAGTGTCCTCCACTGGCTGTGCGCTGGATGATTAAAGGAGCCGTGGGAAACATATGGGTTCACTTTTATTACAAGCACTTGTTTGAGGTGATGCTCTTCTTTCTCTGGCTGTAAATATGGTAGAAATAAGCCCAAAGAGTGTGAAACAAGATTATACTGCAGACGAGAAGTTAGATAGTGGAGGTGATTGTGGTTCCATACCATATTGTTCATATTTTGTATCTAGTGCCTACAGTAGAACGATTGCTCTCCTGGAAGCATGAAACAGTAGAGATGTACTGTAAGCTCATCTCAACGTATGACTAATATAAAAATACATGACTGACTATGAAAAGTACAAGCAGAAAGCTTTGACATTTAACAAGGAAGTTTGTCGCAGTTGGAGATGTGTACTGGTGAGTGAGATTAGATATGAGTAAATGTCAGGCGCTGATGATTCAGTGGCTAAAAACAAAAAAGAAAAAAAAAAAAAACGCAGTGACAATCATAAATTAATCTGAACCCACGGGCATTGACTCTCTATGATAAGAGTCTTAGATATAGCAGAAAGACTGCAGCTGTGATCCAGCTAAATGCAATTTACACGAAGCACTGTGATGTACAGAACGGAGGAGAGGGTGAGCAATGAGCATCTGTTCCTGGAGTGCTTATAATGGGAATAATTAGGGAATTAACAATTAACCGATTTGTGCAGTTTTAATAACACTCTAGGAACAAGAAAGAAAGGCAACTGAGGGATAAAGAGACAACTACAATATAATATTTAATATGAATTATAACATTAATGTTGTACAATAACTAATGTTAGTTAAATGTTGCATTTAACTTGGTCTAAAAAGCTGCTATGCAACATATACTGTTAGAAGACTTATATACTAAACCTTGTTTTATGAACTGCAGACACTTTATATAAATACTTTTTGTCTGCAGTTTTAACAACATGTGCAGTAATATAGGACAGTGAGGGATTATACAGCTAATTATGCTCTTTTTGCACCTTTGTCACCTTTTTGCGTCTGCTGCAGATAACTGGGAAGGGAATCCTTGCATACCGGTCGACACACTAATCCTCCACCAAGTGCCTTTTAAGGTGTTTGAATACAGCAGGTTCCAGCTGAATATTAAGTGAAGTTCAGCTATAGAAGACTCGCTCCCTCTTTCTTTCCCACAGTCAGTTTTGGTGAATCTAAACTTTGTGTGAGGGCCTCTGGAGGAATCTGCACAGCACCGACTTCCTGCTGAAATATCAGTTTCACTCATCTCTTTAGGCTCAAATACAGACTGACAAGAAAACCAGGCATGGCAAAAGCCGTTATATAAAATAAACCTCCTGTAAGGAAAGTGGTTTCCTATAATCCATCAGCTTTACTGATGGATTATAGGAGTTGTTTTTCCCATTGGCCGTGAGAGGTAGTAGCAAGGCAGTAGAAGTTTTACAGTCGGGCCTAAAGCGAAATATTTCAACAAGCTTGGGGCACTGAAATGGCATAAATCAGAAAAATCAACTACACTACTTCCATTTCCCTTGACATGAAAGAGTATTATAAGACAGGATGTTCATATTGGATGCGGTTGCTACTGCATACACAAAATGCACATTGGGAAAACGGTATTTTCAACAGTAGAAGTATCAGAATATGTTGATAAAATGCAATAAATTGGTTCTTCCTGCAGATGCAGACAGAACTATAGGGGCGCTCTGTCCTTTCAGGAGACGAGAGATTCGGTGAAATGGGCAACGATGTTGAAAGGACAGTCATGTATTAGAAGAATGGGGAACGGGAAATGCATTAATGTGGAAAGGACAGGTTAGCAAAGGTTAAGGTCAGACAGACTGGCAAATATTAGTCATCAGAAAAATGTCTTTTCTGACAAAATACACCAAGTTCTGAACAGAGAAAACACAGGAAAAACAAAATGTTAGTGTGTGAAACAATATTGCACAAAGTTTGAGGTTTGGCAAAACTAAACATAGATTCACTCTGTGTAATCAGACAGATACTAATTGCAGATAAGCTGTGGAGTGTAACCGCATGACATCGTACTCCTGTAATTACCAGACAAAGAGCAAACAGGGCACAACATACTGGGGCAACCGTCTTCTTTATGAAAAATGGATGAAGTATTTAGCGTACTAACTGCATTGTGTGTAATTGTGTGACTTTGCAAGTGAATAAATCAAGTACTAAAACAAAGACTGATGACATGTGTGCAATACCTTACATTTACTTTGCTTTATAAAAAAAAAAA
>NW_019525493.1:1399981-1408309 GCF_002814215.2 Seriola lalandi dorsalis
CGCAGTGACAATCATAAATTAATCTGAACCCACGGGCATTGACTCTCTATGATAAGAGTCTTAGATATAGCAGAAAGACTGCAGCTGTGATCCAGCTAAATGCAATTTACACGAAGCACTGTGATGTACAGAACGGAGGAGAGGGTGAGCAATGAGCATCTGTTCCTGGAAAAAAAAAATAAACTCACTGGTTGCAGGTTTCGGTCAATGTGAGACAACTGGACAGTCAGACATGATGTAAAAAGCTTTACTGGCGATGAGTAAAGTGCTTATAATGGGAATAATTAGGGAATTAACAATTAACCGATTTGTGCAGTTTTAATAACACTCTAGGAACAAGAAAGAAAGGCAACTGAGGGATAAAGAGACAACTACAATATAATATTTAATATGAATTATAACATTAATGTTGTACAATAACTAATGTTAGTTAAATGTTGCATTTAACTTGGTCTAAAAAGCTGCTATGCAACATATACTGTTAGAAGACTTATATACTAAACCTTGTTTTATGAACTGCAGACACTTTATATAAATACTTTTTGTCTGCAGTTTTAACAACATGTGCAGTAATATAGGACAGTGAGGGATTATACAGCTAATTATGCTCTTTTTGCACCTTTGTCACCTTTTTGCGTCTGCTGCAGATAACTGGGAAGGGAATCCTTGCATACCGGTCGACACACTAATCCTCCACCAAGTGCCTTTTAAGGTGTTTGAATACAGCAGGTTCCAGCTGAATATTAAGTGAAGTTCAGCTATAGAAGACTCGCTCCCTCTTTCTTTCCCACAGTCAGTTTTGGTGAATCTAAACTTTGTGTGAGGGCCTCTGGAGGAATCTGCACAGCACCGACTTCCTGCTGAAATATCAGTTTCACTCATCTCTTTAGGCTCAAATACAGACTGACAAGAAAACCAGGCATGGCAAAAGCCGTTATATAAAATAAACCTCCTGTAAGGAAAGTGGTTTCCTATAATCCATCAGCTTTACTGATGGATTATAGGAGTTGTTTTTCCCATTGGCCGTGAGAGGTAGTAGCAAGGCAGTAGAAGTTTTACAGTCGGGCCTAAAGCGAAATATTTCAACAAGCTTGGGGCACTGAAATGGCATAAATCAGAAAAATCAACTACACTACTTCCATTTCCCTTGACATGAAAGAGTATTATAAGACAGGATGTTCATATTGGATGCGGTTGCTACTGCATACACAAAATGCACATTGGGAAAACGGTATTTTCAACAGTAGAAGTATCAGAATATGTTGATAAAATGCAATAAATTGGTTCTTCCTGCAGATGCAGACAGAACTATAGGGGCGCTCTGTCCTTTCAGGAGACGAGAGATTCGGTGAAATGGGCAACGATGTTGAAAGGACAGTCATGTATTAGAAGAATGGGGAACGGGAAATGCATTAATGTGGAAAGGACAGGTTAGCAAAGGTTAAGGTCAGACAGACTGGCAAATATTAGTCATCAGAAAAATGTCTTTTCTGACAAAATACACCAAGTTCTGAACAGAGAAAACACAGGAAAAACAAAATGTTAGTGTGTGAAACAATATTGCACAAAGTTTGAGGTTTGGCAAAACTAAACATAGATTCACTCTGTGTAATCAGACAGATACTAATTGCAGATAAGCTGTGGAGTGTAACCGCATGACATCGTACTCCTGTAATTACCAGACAAAGAGCAAACAGGGCACAACATACTGGGGCAACCGTCTTCTTTATGAAAAATGGATGAAGTATTTAGCGTACTAACTGCATTGTGTGTAATTGTGTGACTTTGCAAGTGAATAAATCAAGTACTAAAACAAAGACTGATGACATGTGTGCAATACCTTACATTTACTTTGCTTTATAAAAAAAAAAAGAAAAAAAAAGGAAGATGTTGTATTGATCAGGGGCTTTAAAAAGAAAGACACAAAACACATATACACGCGCGCACACACACACACACACACACACCCTTCAGGTTAACGGTGTCTCTTCACCTGAGCTCTCCCCCATGCAGGGAGGTAGTCTGTTCCCCGGGCGCCCCATCTCCTCCACCCCCTCCTCCTCCACTTCCTCCCCCCTCGTCTCAACCTTCCCCTCATCCCAACCCCCCTGAGTCCCTAGCATCTGCACCGGGCGATGGCTCGACGGCACCTCTTACCTGCACGCAACGCCCCCCCTCCCTGGCAGACTACCAACCTGCATCGGGGACGTGGGCTGCCTCCACGGCGGGTGAGTCCAAACTCACTGGCACAGACAGTCTAGGAGCAGTAACTCAAGGAGAGGACATCCCACAAAAACGATGTGTTTGTACGCGGAAGGATTTATCCTCTTAAAAGGGAACTCCTCCGATTTTACGCCTCAAACTCTGTGCACAGGTCTTCGGGAGCACTACTGCATATGTGGGAAAAAAAGTTGTGTAAAGCCTTTTGTGGCTCCAGAGGGAGCTGTGTGAGAAGTGAAGTGTTGTCACTCGAGTCAACATTTGTTGGGGCTGAGGACTATAAGTTTGAAAATTGTGAAATTAGAAAAAAGTGAGGTTAAAAGACCTCTATGCACCTGAATCTCCAAACCAAACTGACAGCTGTCAAGTTACATTGTGGACAATGTATGCACCAGTCTCAGACAAGTAAGCAGAAAACATGGAGTAAAAAAGACGATATCGTCTGTGTGACAGTGTTTGAGGGGTGCACTGCTAAGTCGGTGGAGTGCTTTTTTTTAAGAACAAAATTCATGTCTGTGAATCATTTTTGACTGCTACCGTAACAGTTAGAGAGCATCTCAACCACTGAGATGCAGCTTGACCCCTCCTTGTGTTACCGCTCCTACCTTCAGCAGATAGTCAGGAAGTTGCTTCTACAACTTACATGCAAGTGTGGGGTCCTGGTGACAGTCAGCGTTTACGATTTTTAGAAAAAAGTTCCTTAAACCTTTGTCCCTCTGTCTCGTCTTTGTATCTAGTGTGGTGCCGCAGAAAGAACGACCTGCACGCAGTGAGGGGGCGTCTGCAGAGTCCAGAGTACAAGCTGAGCAAGATCCGCTCCTCCACCATCATGACGGACTACAACCCCAACTACTGCTTCGCAGGGAAAGCGGCCTCACTCAGCGAACTGAAGGAAGTACCGCGCAAGAACATCACACTTCTCAGGTAGGTCACAAGGGGACACAATGTCTCCTTGTGCTACTGCGGTACGTAGAGCGCCTTTATGTGTTCAATTGTTGTATTTTTCACTGTTTTTCTTTTCAGAGCTCTTGGCCACGGCGCTTTTGGTGAAGTCTATGAAGGACAGGTTCTGGGGATGAGCGGTGATAACAGTCCCATGCAGGTGGCCATAAAGGTAAACTCACTCTCTGAGGTACATGGGGAGAAGTTGCACCTAAGTGCCAGATGATAGCACCTCACCTGGAGTGATGCTCAGTACATATAATCCACTCAACAACATCCCACAGGGGTGCTGCTGCATCTAAAGGTCACACACGTGTGTGCGATTTGAAAAGACATGTTTCTGTAGCGCATTTATTTAAAGAAGGATTATTTGTTTTTCTTACTACTTAATATGAAAATGTAGTGGTTTGTCGTGTAATGATCATCATCATGCAACGACGAATTCAAATACTGCAAAATGATCATGACTGCACAAAATGATTGCTGAATGTCTGATTGCACACGTTAAAAACTTGATGAGTGAAAAAGAAAAAGCAGAGTAATCTCCACATGGGCTTGCCTGCTTCTCAATAGTCCTCTGATTGGGTCTAGTGATGGCGTTCCTCATAACAATAGCAGGCACACACCTCAAACTGCTTCTCTGATACTTTCTGCTCCACAGACTCTTCCGGAAATCTGCTCTGAACAGGATGAAATGGATTTCCTGATGGAGGCGCTGATTATGAGGTGCACCACACTGCAGCAGCACACCGCACCGGTCACCATATAATTTAGTTCACACAATGATTCAGACAGTGCGTCCTGCTTAAAGCACACCTGACCTGTGTGCTGGCTTTGTTTTATAGCTCAACGTGCTCTTCTGAGTGAGAGGAGGTAGATTACACACCTCAAATAATGAACTGGTAGTTTTGACAAATGACATGAGAGGCCAATCAGGTAAAATATATGCAGGGATATATTTGGATAATGCACTTAATTTAGTTGTAATTTATGACCTGAGTGATGTTAACTGGTTAGTTATTAGCAGTATAAGCAGTTATTAGTCTCCATTTTTGTTTTATTAGAGATAAAGTTTCCAGGCAGACAGGGGTTAATCCAGGTCAAAGAAGCTTTCCTAATAACGACCAGATAACACAAATCACTTAGGTCACATATAGTATGGAAGTTAATTCATGACAAAAATATAGAGCCAGCATGAAACAATTTGTAATAAATTTGTTATTCAAGATTTGAGAGTGCACAAGGACAGAGTGGTTAGGACAGTCTCTCAAAGTCTCAAGCAAAATGAGTGTTTTGAGGACAGAGGGCAAGCTGTGTCTGCTTTTAAGGGAGCAGTAGATCCTTCCCTTGCTATCCCTCAAATCTGTAATCTGTTCAGTAAATCAGCTTTTTCATTTTTCCAAAAGTTTCAACTGACAGCCAAGATATAGCTATGAAACCTGTCAGTGGAAAAATGTCGATTAGTCCATTTTAGAATCTGCTAAAGCATTTAAGGAGAATATTTTAACCTGAGCATGCATCAATTCAGGATTTTTTTTTTTTTTTCTCAAAACTTGCTTGATGGTGACAATTCTGTCCCTGTGCAGTTTCAAATCTACACACACGCTCATTAAATAATTCCATTAACAGCGTCTATTTCTGCGCTGGAAGGTCAACATATTGCAGAACAAAACTCTTAAACATAATGTTTGCCCAACATGAGACCATATCTTCTCTCTTTTTCATCTGCGTTGTCATGTCAGCCACTACCCACAACTGCAGTCGCACTAACCCAAGTGTTGTTCACTGTTTGTCCACGCAGCAAGTTCAGCCACGACAACATTGTGCGCTGCATCGGAGTCAGCCTGAACATCTTGCCACGGTTCATCCTGCTAGAGCTGATGACCGGAGGAGACATGAAGAGCTTCCTGAGACAGAACAGGCCACGAGCTGTACGTCTGTACTGCACCTTTCTGTGCGTGTGTGTGTGTGTGTGTGTTTCTGTCTGCGTGGTACACTAAAATGAGCTGTACTGTATCCAGGGCCAGACCTCTTCTCTCACCATGCGGGAGCTGCTGCGGATGGCCAGAGACATCGCCTGTGGCTGCCGCTACCTGGAGGAGAACCACTTCATACACAGGTTCAGATTTCACACCCTGTTGTTACTGCTAAGAGCTCAATTTAAAGAAGGCAAAAAATAAAAAGCACCAGGGTTACACTCATTTGTGTGTGTAATTGAGAGCGCTACATGTAAACAAACAGTGTGTTGCACCGGCTGAGAGGATGTTTTTCTTCTACTGCAACAAAAACACTTGAGTATTATATCATCATATGTTGAATATTATTGTGGAATTCAGGATTATATTATCATTTTTTTTATTTCAAATATTATAAAATGTGAAAACCTGATAAAAAAAAAAATCAATAAGACAAAAATGGTTTGTAATGTTACCATATTCACATACAGATAAATACACTACATTTACTTGGATTGACTAGATGAGCTGTTCTCATTGCATGTGTATATTGTTTACTGTGAGCTACAGTGGTCAACACACACAAATACAACATCTTTAGGTGAATGTAAATCCATGTAATCTCCTTTTTTAAAAAATCGTTTATTTTACAGCAAAATTTCATGAAAAACCATCAGATTACAAACTTGACTCATACTTATCGAGTGTTAGAGTGTGGTGCCGTCATGAAGCTACTTTTTGTAACAGCTACTGTGTTTTTCAGAGACATTGCTGCTAGAAACTGCCTGCTCACCTGCCCTGGACCGGACAGAGTGGCTAAGATCGGAGACTTTGGCATGGCACGAGATATTTACAGGTTTGTGTACAGGAGCTGCACCTTTTGAAGTCCAAATAGCAAAGCACAGCAGATGGTTTACGATGTTGTGACTCATGGGAGCCAAAGTCCAGGCAGCAGTGGGTTGATGTGGTAAATGTGGGGCCAGTTGAAAAGCGATCTAATTTTCCACCATGGGGCCAGTCTCTAAAACGTACTTACAGAGTTCATGGCCTTGTGGTATTTACCTTCCCTTCGAAAGCGATGATAAATGGGCATTCCTAAATCTGATAGCACTGCTTTTTGTTTTCCCAGAGCCAGCTATTACAGGAAAGGCGGCCGTGCCATGCTGCCAGTCAAATGGATGCCACCGGAGGCCTTTATGGAGGGAATCTTCACCTGCAAGACTGATACATGGTATAAACGCATAATATATACAGGAAGGCTCCAAAATAAATTCACAAAGAAGAACTGTCTTCATTTTAAAAGTGGATCAGTTTGAGATCATATTATTCAGAAATTTGTGGGTCTTTGATAAATGCTGAATATCATGTGCTCATGCTAATTGTTGTCACACCACATACAGTATATTATTATTATATATTAATATAATATAATATAATATAATATAATATAATATAATAATTGACTGTAAACAGCTGAAAATCAATTTTTATTTCCAAAGATGTTAAAGAGTTGGGTGGTGGAAAGTATTGCAGACCCCAAATTGCAGCTGAAGAGATTTTCACAAAACAAGTAATTTTACTCCTAAACAAAACCAGAACGACCTACAATGAGTTCAAGGTCTAAAAACCAGTATTTCAAATGAGCATCTTCAGCAACAACAGTGTCTGTATTCGAAACACAGAGCCAGCTGAGCAGTGTCCAAACCACTTCTCCAATGATGAAACAGGTCAAATATTTAGCACGGGCCAAAAAAAAAAGGTTTGATTACAGATAGTCTGAGAAGTCTGAAACAACTCTGAATGTTTTTAGCTTGAAACAGAATTTTAATGCGCAGACGGTGGGTGGCAAAGTCAAACATGGTAGGGGGGAATAGGCACAGTATTAGCTGCACGTGAACAACAACAACAAAAAAAGGATAGCTAAGCTCTGCAGAGGGCCATTGTTCCGTCTTGCTTAAAGCTGTTTGGAAGAAGAATCATTTTCCGTCAAGAACTTCTTCTGCAACAAATGACAAAAACAAGCGCTAGATTGTTTGGCTTTCCATCCACTTACGAGAATTCAACCTCAGGGAACAACAGTGGGAAAATGCAAAACACAAAATGCATTGTTCACCATCTGGGAGGTTCGAACAGAGCACTACCATAATATGAAATACTAGTAGAACTGATATGAGACAAACAAATGTCACAAACTTTACACTTAAGTTAATATCATATCTTATTATATTATATCAATATCCTATTTTTTTTTTACTTTTAAATGAAACATCCAAGTCCAAGCAATATAACATTAATTTGTTTTCTATGAATGATTTCTGTTTCCTGTCAGCGAACAGTGATTTTTGGATCTCACAGCATGATAAAGCAGGCTGTAACTGCTGATCACTTAGAAGTGGGATTCAGATGTAATTATACTGCAGGGAACAAACAGTAATTTTGTTAGGAGGAAAACCACACTAAAGACCAACAGGGAGGTTTGTAGTTAGAAACAAATGTGATGAATTCTGATTTACTCTAATTTAACAATTGCCTCTAGCTGAGGACAAAGGACATCTCCTGTTGTTTCTGGTAGTTGTTTGTGTCGTATACAGTACTTATTCAGGCCTCCTCAGTCTGAAGAACACGAGATCAGGAAAGGTTTGACTTGCCCCCCCCCCCATCTCTTCTATGCCTCAAATGATCCAGGCCGGTCAGTTGTTGATCTGTGTCTCCCCCTGCAGGTCATTTGGAGTGCTGCTGTGGGAGATCCTCTCTCTGGGCTACATGCCCTATCCGTGTAAAACCAACCAGGAGGTGCTGGAGTTTGTCACCAGCGGAGGCAGAATGGATCCTCCCAAGGGCTGCCCCGGGCCTGTGTGAGTACTGACAGGAAATACATCAAACCGGACGAGTCTGGATGTAAAAGGAAATTGTTTTTGCTAGACTTGTGTGGTGAAATATTCCCCTCTTGCGCTTTTGGTTGAACTCGCAGAAGATCGCAAAGACCAAAATTCAGGCCATGAGTCAAACATGTGCCTGTGCTTCACCTTAATACATTAATGTTCGTTTCTGTATCATTTTCTGATTGGTCATAGCTACATTTAATGTAGTATACACGGTGCAAGGTTTATTTCTTGCCACAGAGAATCTGTTTTGTCCACCCACTTTGATGTGGAAGTTATTGAACTTTCTGAGAGTTTTCTCTGCTTCTTTTGTGAAGTGATGAACCAGC
>NW_019525493.1:1408329-1439356 GCF_002814215.2 Seriola lalandi dorsalis
GGGGGGGGGGGGGGGGGGGGGGGTTATTTATTTTCGTGTTACCATTTGTCCATCAGTATTAGATTTACAATATAGTTTTTATAACATTCAGCTTAAAAAAATGTACCTGGAATTTGTGTGTGTTACTGAGCAGCTATCGGATCATGACCCAGTGTTGGCAGCACTGTCCTGAGCACCGGCCCAATTTCTCAACTATCCTGGAAAGAATTAACTACTGCACTCAGGTATAATTTATATCACATTAATATTGCATGAATATTATTGTCCAAATATGTTTGTTTTTTGTACACTTCTTTCCTTCCTTGATAATTTCCTCTTAATTTTCCTGTCTTCTTATGCAAATACTGATTTTTGATATCTGTCCGTCTCTTTATCAGGACCCAGATGTGATCAACACACCTCTACCAGTGGAATATAGCCCTAACACAGAGGACGATGGCGGCACAGTAATCCGTCCCTCTGACCACACCTCCACCAGCCTCACTCCACTACTGGTGTCCCACCCTGTTTCCCAGGATTCCTCCTCCCAGCTGGGGCTCTCCTCTCTGGGCCTAAGTCCTACTCCTCTTCCCCCACAGCCCACCAAACCTCGTCTGCTCCTCCAGAGAACCCAACCTGTCCACCATGAAGTGACATCGTGCCGCGAGGCGCTGGAGCCGTGCTGGGCTGAGCCTGTTCCTGCCCCTGGTTTGTCAACAGCTGCAGGAAGCCACTGGCTCCACCCTGAGCCTCCACACCACCAACCTTGCTCCAGAAACAGCTCCTCCTCAGGGAGCCAGAGGCTGAAGAACAAGACTAAGAACCTGTGGAACCCAACGTACGGCTCCTGGGTTTTGGAGAATTTCCGAGGGAAGAAAACACTGGCTCACACTCAGTCCATGCCACTGTCAAGCTCCTCATCCTCCACCACCAACACACAGACCTGCAACCCAACCTCAGAGAGCAACGAGGCTGGGGGCGACAATGCCAATAGCACCCACCTCGTTCCTCCCTCAACTCCATCCCCTTCATGCCAGGCTCCAGCTGCCCCAAGTACGTCCTCACATAAGACCCCAGCAAGTGGGACCACAAAAGCTGGCATGGACTTGGCTAAGCTGCAGAGCTTCCCCTGTGGCAATGTCAACTATGCCTACGATGAGCAAAGCTACGAGGCAGAGAGCCTGCCCCTGGTTATGCCCAAAGGCTCAGAAGCCATCACAAATACAAGCTCTGCCCCGAGTGTCTCCTCAGGGACAAGCCTGGGTTTGGCGTTAGGCCTCCATTCCTCCTCATCTTGTATGCCCAAGCTGCTGCTGAAGCGCCACGCCAGCTATGGACACGAGGACGTGAGGAGGCACACCAAAGCCGAGAAACCAACACGCGACCGAGACTCTGGCTTTTCTCTGTCTGAAGACCTCAGCGTTACCCCAATCTAAGAAACGGCTTACTGTAACAGGGATTTGGATTTATATTGAAAATTGAAAATGTCACTGTCAATGAGCCCCTTGTCTGACACACTCAGACAGACAGATTCAAGCTCGGGATTTGTGAAACAAAAAGCATGACCACGAGGGCTCCACCACAGTCTGAGAGCAACCGCATCAAATCGTTAGAGCTCCTGGAATGCTGGAAAAAAAAACACACTCGAACACTCACATGCACACAAACACTCCTCTGCACTGTGATACAGGGAGCCAGTGCTGGACTCTTTTCCTTGGCTTCTGGTAAACTGGTAGCTGAACACTGAAGCTGAAACACTGGACGACATGCAGCCCTGCACTTTCCCAATGTCAACACTGTTGGTGATGGCTGCCATAAATAACTGCTGTAGTTGGACTCCAATTTTTTTACCAGCTTTTTCTTTGTCTTTTAAGTGTATTTTTTTCACAACAGCCTTGGCAGTAATATGTGTTGCATTATTGTAAACAACTGGTTGGACTTCGTAGTATTCAGCGTGCAGTGCGACCCCAACAAGCCAAAAATATTGAGCCACTGGGAAGAGAATCTTTGAGAATGTGCTTTATTAGAAGTTTTCATGTCAGTGTGAAATCAGAAGTAGCTTTTTGTAGACTAATTAAAGTTTCTTTGGTATGGTGGTATGGAATTAGTGAGTTTGTTTCATTTATAATTTTATGCATATATCAGCAACTTGTAGTGCTTGTCACGTGATTCCGATTTGCTTTAACCCCAAATAATGTGAAAACATACGCTCCCAAACTACTGCAATAATGTGTTTCCTGAAAATACAGTATATCTTGTGCCTGAAGGTTTATTCTTGACTTTGGAAACAAGTTTGGCAAAAAGCTATCAACACAACATCCACTCAAAATGGATGTAAATAGCCTCCTTTAACTCTCCCTGCCTGATGCCTGGTCGAACACTTTGACGCCTTCCTAGCTGATGCCAATGTGAACAACATTAGCTTTGTACTCATTGATAGCTGACGTATGTTTCCATTGTTCATTCAGTCTCATGGGTCGTGTTCATGAGAAGATCAAAACCACTGTTGTGTCTGTACTGTAAATATGAAGCTACAACCCACAGCCGCTTAGCTTAGCATAAAAACCGGAAACAAGGGGAAACAGTTAGCCTGTCTGTCTAAAGGTAACAAAATACCTACCAGCACTAATTAACACTATATATTATAGTCTATACAAAAACAAAATTAAAAATGACAAGTTTGGGGTTTCACTGGGGGTTATGGGTGGGACTATTTCATGGCCAGGCACAGTGACTTATAGGAGTCACTCTCTGTAAAACCTCAAATTGCTGGTTTTCTATTTTGATTCTTGTACAGATTAAAACAAACAAGACACTACATGTTCATTAGTGAGCTTTAGAGGTGATGGTAGGCAAATTTCCTTACCTCTGGGCAGATTCAGGCTAGCTTTTCCCCCTTGTTTTCAGTCTTTGTGCTAAGCTAAGCTAACTGACTGCTGGCTGTGCCTTCATATTTGGTGTGCAGGCATGAGAGTGGTATAAATCTTCTTATCTAACTCGAAAAAATCTCCAGGTGGATGTTCTGTAAGTTTTTTTCCCCCAAACCACATAACTCTTGATTTGACTTTGCATATTTTGTATTATTAACCCCATGTCCCCCATGTTCCCTGGATTGCAATTGTATAGATCTTGATGATGACCATGCAGCTGTGAAAATATTTGCTATTTTTGTACTCACTTCCTTACACTGGACTAACCCATTGCATTTGTAGCTGTTTTGCCATTTATTTCCCATTTTTATTCATTTATTGTTTGTGATGAATCTGTACTTGTAGTTGATCACTGCCATTAGATACACTACACTGCATCTGCTGATGCAGCGCTGGTAGTACCTATGTTTACTCAGCAGGGGGAGGTATTCAGCTTTGAAATACCAAACATGCTGCTGCAGGTATCTGTCGTACACAATTAATCAAAGATTCAATTGTGAAAATCTTGGTATTTACATTTTCAGGTTATTCTTATTTAATCGATTTAATAGTTGTACTCTTTGTTTTGAGCTTAAACATTTTGATAGTTTATTTTTTAATATGTTGAATGAAAGGTTACATTAATATAAGGGTTCTATTAGCTTACTGTATTTTTTTTATGCTCAGGCTTGCTGATGTTAGTGAGTGTTTATCCAAGTTGCTCAACAGTCCAGTTGAAAATAACATCTATAGAAAAGGTAACTTACTAAAAGGCTCATATAGTTTTCTAAAGAATCCTTTTTAGCAAGAGATTTGTGCCACTTACAAATATCGATTACTTATTATTAGAAAAAAAACACCCTCATCTTGCTCTTGCTCATTGTATATTTTTTATGGCCTGGTGCATTTTATTTTACATCTACTGAAAAGTTTTTTTTCTGTATTCTTTATGTAGCTGAGGGTGTTGTTATGCCTCAACCAATAGTGCAAAGGCATTCTATGCAATATACTGTCTTTCATCTATCCTAACTGTGCCCCAAATAAATCAACATATATTTATCTCATTTGTAAGTTTGATCAGTTACACAGAGTTTTGTCCCAATGACGGGCATGACCGCACTCCTGACTAACATAAAAGGTACGCTAAATTAGTGTCTTACTATTGAGCATTAAAAAAACTGTATTGGTCCCTTTTAATTCCTTGTAAATTTTCATTCATTTCATTTGTACAACATTTCTCACACATCATAATCTGAGCAGTAATAAGACCAACACCAATGAAAATGTGCTTTGTTGTTGTGCAACAGCACAAGAAATTTAAATATTTACAAGTTTGATTACAGTGATATAATCAATGAAAGAAATATAAATTGTTACACAATACATGACGGTTTATCAAAACAGTGACACTGATAATACAGTCTAATAATTATGCAGTACTATACTGAGAATGTGTTATAATGTTGTAGTCATATGACTATAAGGTCTGTGACCCAGTCAGAGTTTCATACTGAAAAGAAATTGTGCTTTAATATTACACTCAGGTTTGTAACATCATGGCTGATGGTTACAGTTGGTGTTATGAAGTGAGACTGAGTTTGTGACTTGACTCTCCTTGATTTAATTAGGATTCTATGAGCATTTCCTTCACATGCAACATCCCCTCCCTAAAACTGAAATGCAGAAAGCCCACACTTTCACTTCTGCTCATTTTGAAGGAAGTTGAATTAGTGTCAGTTCTTTTACTCAGACTAGTGACAAATTCTCTGCTCCTCTCTGTTCAGTGTCCATCCTGTCTTCGCTGTCAGTGTAAGTATCAAACGGTTCAGTGCCAAATATGGTCACTTGTTGCTTGAAACGGTAAATGTACTCTTTTTAACATTGCTCATAGAGCTCCCAAAGCATATCAACATATGTGAAACCTCCCTAAGGGCCTCTCTGTGGGTAAAATAGTTTGATTTCCTTTTATATTAATAAGTCAAAGGTCACTGGCCACCTGCTTCTAGAGCCTGGCTATTTTGTATGGCAAATGAACAACAGCTTTGTTCGCTGGTCCCGTTGTTGCTTACAGACTCCAATGTGTGGATGAGGTTTTCCAGCCCCCACAGATAACCGTCCTCCCGGTTGCCCTCCTGCCAGGGAATGTCGTGGTTTAACATCTGGCCCTCCGGTAACGCTGTGGTCTTGCCAAAGTCAATAATCCAGACCTGTGCATTGCCTGTGTGGTCATGGATAAAGAGGAGAGAGCTTCCAATGACCTACAAAAACAAGAAGGGTTTCGTATTAGCTTTTGCTTTTCTTTCTCCTGCTTGTTATTATCCATCAATCCATAAATACAAATTCTTGTATACAACCAGGATCTTGTACCACAGGGGGTAATTCTGCAGTTCCCAGGAGGTGTGTTTAAGGTTGTAGAGTAGCTATTAAGATTTCTTTTTCCTTAGGCCCTGATCCCCCACATTATTATTATGTCTTTATTATCATTGTTATTTACTCAGTATTTTAGTTGGATGTTTCTATTCATTTTTCCGGTTTAGTTATTCCATACACTGGTTGTGAGATGTGGTTGATCTTTGCTTGCAGGCTTGATATGTTGGAAGGGTCAGCTCACTTATATTACCCACTTAATATTTTCAGTTGTTTGACTCAGCTTAATTAGCGAAAGGGGAAACAGGTGTGTGTCATTAGGTCCTCTTAGTAGTACTGAGGGACTGGGCAGGAATATGTGAAGATAGGTTGAACTGTTCTGCGGTAGGTAACATTTGGAGGGGCTTGTGCACTTATGAATAATATCAGAGTGGGAATTGTCAGCAGTAACAGAAGTTAGCATGTAGTGGTTATGTGGGGGTTTGGTTTGCTTGGACAGGCGTGTGCGGGGTTAGCTCACCCCCACACTCACCTGAGCAGGTGGTAGGCTCCAGTTAAGTGAGAAGTGCACTGCACTACATGATATGATTGAGAGTTTGCAAAAACTAGTTTGCAAATGAGTGGAGAAGGTCTGAGCAGTTCAGCTAAAAGGATAAACAGCTGAAATAATTAGCTAACAGTAATGGATTTAAATAGTTAGCTAAAAGTAATTGCTACTTGAGTTTATCTTGACAGGACTGTGCAGTATGTCAAGTGAGGGACTTTGGGAAGGCGCAAGGGGTCACCGAATGGCTGGATTCGTATGAAAATTATATGGTCTTCATAGACATTTTTTATCAACATGTTGGAAGCTGTCCACCACATCATCAAAACACCAAGTAAGTGAACAATGGTGTTCAATCCCTCAAGCAGAGTTTCAGATAAGGTTCCAGGTGCAACACTTTACTTAGGTGCGGTATGTTTGTTTTTTCTCTGTCATTCATCTTTAGATCAGTCATCACCTCGTGTCGCTTGAAGAACTCTGACGTCTTCAGGGCCTGCCGGATCTCCGTCAGTCTGCTCAGGTAAGATGTCTGTGTTTTAAGAAAAGAACAGTTGAGGGCGTATCATAAAATATTAACATGGGTGTAGACACAATGTACATTTGGGATGCCCCCAGAGCAGAAAACTCAAACAGCATTACAGTGTGAATATTTGCTTAGTTCCGTGTGTATGCAATTACTCCGGCTTGCTCTTGAAGTTCAAACACTTTCAGGCTGTTTTCCTTTATCGTTAGACGAGCCTCAGCCTTTTTCAAAAACTGATTTATATTTGTCCAAACACTGAAAATGGATGTGAGAGCTTGCTCAACCTGTATGTTTGTAGTTGGTGTAGGCTTCGAGGTAATGCTGGTTGTTGAGACTGCTTTATATGCACAGTAAAGCATGTCTTGTCCTTAAATGTATGAATAAACAGTACTATACGTGTGTGTGCAGTAACTGACCGCCACTTACTATAAGGTTGAAGTTCCCTCCAACAAAGTCGTTGAACACCTGGATGACATCCTGCTTCGATCTTGTTTTCTTGAAGTCAGTTCGACATGTACCGTCACATTTCTAAAGAGAGAAAAGAGCCTGAATACAAAGTGTTACACAATGAAATTATTGACGAATAGGACTGACGTGCGTGATGGCTTGAGTTTAGGAGGACTCATTAACACAACTCAGAGACTCCAAAACTTTAATTAAGGCTTGGCATGCGGGAGCAGGCAAGAGCAGGCAGTAGGTGAAGTAAAGGTGTGGGCAGTGGTTGGAAACAGGCGGGGCAGATAAACCAGGCAAAAGGAGGCAAAATACAAAAACAGGCAGGCAAAAACAGGCAAGAAAGGCTGGAAGGTTTTTGCATGAAAAGCACACTAGATAATCTTGCAGAGGCAGGAAAAAAAAAAAAGGGCAGGAAAGCAAAAGTTATTGCAGGGCACGAGGGGCGTGGCAGGACGGCTCTCGATGGTAGGGTGGTCGCGGGTGGAAGTCCACTACCAAAACAGGATCAAGGATGGAGGAGGGGATGTCAGTGTAGGCAGCTAGGTTTTCTTAAGAAGCTGGACACGGGAAAACATAGAATGTGGGATGGATCCTCATCGACCTCGGGAGACAGAGGCGAACCGCTGCAGAGTTGATGACTGGAGATTGGAAAGTGGCCAACAAAGAGAGGAGCCAGCTTCCGTGACTCCACTCTTGAGAGGAAATTCCTGAGTGGGGAGCCACATTTATTGCCCCTGCTGTACAAAGATGAGCTGGGTATGTTTGAGCCTGCCTCATCTGTTGAAGTAACCCTTCCAGTTACTGGCACGCCCTGGCTTTTACTAGACCGGTCCCAAGGAAGTGGCCGGACTGACCACAGTACAGGCAGAGGTTACCTTGGTGCTAATGACATCGCTTCTCCGGGTTGAGTCTGGATAGTTTCAGAGGAGTCATTAGCGGGTCAAGAAGAGCTAGCAGGGCAGGCAGTACAGTCACCATGGAGCAGCAGGGGAAGGAGATGAATGAGGTTTGGAACTGCTGGGCTGCCTTTTCTCTCTGTGCCATTTTTGGAGACAGTGGTCAGTTCAGATAGTGAGAGAAATTTAATCATTGTGGATGCGCTCAGCGTGGTTTGAGACCTCCTGCAGTCCACTAGCTAGTGAGGTGAGCTGCTGCTCATGTGAATGAATAGTATCAGCCTGAGCTGCGAGCTCTTTGTGAACTGGAATGCAGTCAGCTGAGTCCACAATGTCCACATCATACTGTCATAGCTCACGTTTAGGAGGACTGAATAACAAGGTTCAAATACCGATAAAAGTTTGCGTTTATTAAGGCTCAGCGGGCAGAAGCAGGCAAGGGCAAACAGCAGGTGAAGGTCCTGGGCAGTGGGCAGTAACAGACAGGCAGAAAAAAACAGGCAAAATGTCAGTCATAAACAGGTAAGAAAGGCAGGAAAGCTACGGCCTGGAAAGCAAAAGGCAATGTGGCAGGGAATGAGTGTAATTGGGCCAGTATAAATACAGTATAAGAGCTGATGAGGGGAATAGGGAACAGGTGAGTAGGTGGGCGGGGAAAGGTACGATGGCTGAAAGGCAGGAAAGCCGATCTACTGCAGCGTCTGAACTGAGCGGTTAGTAACATGACAAAAGGAAGCAGAGAGTGAATCGAAGCATGAACTGTGACAGATGAGAGTGAATCAAAACAGTAAATTTACGTACAACCAAAACAATGAGCTGAAAGACACTAAAACACTCCTTAGAGGTCAGGGGAACTGCAGAGTGGGTTCGTCGCTACGAGCAATCCTTTTAACACTAGTCTCTTTTAACCCCTTGCTATTAGAAAAATGTCTTGTAGAGTAGCTTCAATTCACCCAAGTACTGGTTTGTTAATGAACACACGTGTGTAAATGTATTTTTATTGACCTCCCAGGTGGTTTGGAAATTCACCCCAAAGATCATCCTGTCATGAGCCAGCTTTCTTTAGCATCACACTACAGTCACCCTGTTGATGACACGCTCATAGCGTCCACACGGCATATCGCTCCCTCTACCTTGATCCCTTCTATCCTGAAGCCCAGGGTGTTGGTGGAGCTCATGGTCTCCCTCCACTGCATGTAGCGAGGCTTGGTGACGCCTCGTTGGGTGTGCTCCTGGGGGGTGGGCCCTTCGCTGTCCACCTCCACCATTTTCCTGTACAGGTCCTCCCTCGGCTTGGGCCGCTCTCGCGCTCGAACGAGCTCCTCCTCCAAGTACGTCCTGAAACATCAGGAAAGCAAAATCCTTCAGGTGCAGGACCTTTGTGTTTACACACCACTGGCATTTTTTAAAGTGTTCTCTGCATGTAAATAAATGGTAACGGTTATTTACTTTCAGGGTTTGTATTGGATTCATACACAGTGTTCACAGACACATACTGTTCTTTTTCTGAAGCCAGTATGACTTCTGCATATATTTGTTTTGTTAACAAAATACAAACTTTCAACAATTAAGACTTTTCTCAACAAAACGCTACTCTCACAGAATATTTTTTCTTTGGCTGCACTTAAAGCCAGAGAGATCAACACCTTTTATAATAGTATTCTCTCAAGCAGAAGTGATGACGAAGGCATAAATGACTTTACTGCGCAGTTTCTCTGAGTATTCAGTTCTTCTGGTGAACTGTACAGCGGCACATTCACATTTGTCGTTTTCATACTAGACAATTATGTGCAAACAGATGTGAATTTCAGTTTCAGTTTGTGAGCCACACTTCCTCTGTGCTGAAGAGGGAAGCTGAGAGGAGACTCCAGTGTGCAACTGTGTGAAAGTCTGAGTGTGTGTTTGTGCAAGTTGGCGGTTTAGCAACTTTGTGGTTGAGAGTGTTTTTGACAAAGGGAGTCTCCAGGGACACCCTGAGACTGTAAATGTGTATGTGTGTATACTGTATGTAGCCTCAGAAATACAGACGCTGTGTACACAATAAAATCATTTATTCATGTGTGGATGTCGGCGTGTGTGTGTGTGTGTGTGTGTGGGTTTAGTGCATATCTGTGTGTATGTTTGTGCTTGATTCAGTGTGCGCGCACATTTGCTTGTTCGAACCGGAAATAAAGCTCTCAGATGGTTGGGTTGTCCATACCTGCATGTCTGTGCATGCATGGACATGTGCATATATACATTCGTGTGTGCAATCATGTGTGCGTGTATGTGTGTGCGCCTGCGTCTGTGTATACGTGTGTGTATTTGTGCCTGTGCACATGATATAGTGAGGCACCCCGCCCGCTGTGGCAGGAAGCCAAGCATATAGCCTGCAGTTACAACAGGTGTTCCCTTGTAGAGCAAAAGCGCGTTAGGCGGCACGTACTGTCACCAGTCTTCACTAATCTCATTAATCCGTTTCAAAAGAGAATGAGCATTTAACATAAACAGAAGGAACAAACACATAAACAAAAGAGATCCTGCATTATCTTATTTAAATTGACACTTAGGGTCGTAGAAATAAGCTAAAAAGAAAAAAATGTGATTGCTAATAAATATAAATGAAAAAAAAATCTATTACAAGTAAACACATGAATATGTTACTTCCTTACCTCACTCCCATCTTGCAGTCCATGACATTGGGAAGGTCAAAGTTCGCCAGCAGGTCAGTCATATGGAGGAAAGATTCTCCGTCTTTTTCCACAACGCCATGGTAACCGGGAACAAATGGGAGCAGCGCGTCGTCCCTCAGCTTCTCAAAACACTGCATCTCGTTTTCTGAGAACTTCTTCAGAATGGTGCCCTCATCTGCCGCTTTGAAGTTACCTGAGATCAGATAAAAACCAGTACTGTGGGAATTGTAGGGCATATTTGGGCATCTGCTGTTCATCCCTGTCAGTGCAGTGACCTCTTCCTTTTTTCTTATTTCATAAAGTGCCAAGAACAATTCAACAAAAATTACAACGATACCAAAAGGAAACATGTCAAAGACTGTACACTAAATACTGACAGTGGAGGCAGCAAGAAAAACAGGACATCAGATTATCAGAGATCGGAGATCTACAGTGTCACAAACCATATATGATGGTGTGAACAGTGAGTGATATGATCTGAGCAGGTCATACCTTTATGCCCAGCGAGTTGAACCCAGTTTAGTTTTCTCCTCTGGGTAGCCCTGAAGGGCCACTGAACAATCGTCTTTAACTTCCACCACGGCTTGCTCTGGAGAAGGTGCAAGAAAACAATTAGAGGTGAATTTAATGGAGCAGAATAGAATCATTGTCAGAGTCGTATTTTGAGGTACGTCTGTCTGTGTCCTTGTTATCATAAATGATCTGATAACAAGAAGTGCTGTCAAGTCTCCGACCTTGGTCCACCCTGTAATGTCTGTATAGAAATCTGATCATGTAAGCAATTCTACCCAGTAAATCTGATGCCAGGGTTTCAGTTTTCCGCTGCATGAAGCCTCCAATCTAGGTCAGTTGAATGCCATTTCTGTGGAAACTCATATCTGCACTCAACATCTCTATTGAGCATCTCAAGCTTGGTGTGGTGATGGTCTCACAACTTTGATTCACAAGTCCTCCAGAACCGACTTTTTAACATCAGGAGCACGTATACACAGCAATAGACAATTTCTGGTTATATAGGAAAGATCTTCATTAATATCTTTTGAGTTTCACACTAAATGTGGCGTGCAGCATTTGTCATCTTTGGTCAAATTGTCATATTTAACAGAAAATCTTAAGTTTTAACACCAAATAACCCATGTTGCCTCCCTCTCAACTCCCACTCACTTGTCAGTTTATCAGTTTATTTTATTTTTTTTTTTTTTTTGTATGACTGCATGCATTGAATCCTGAACAACAAAAAAATGTGTGAGGAGAGAAAAATATATTTTCTTGGCAGAAATTTTTATTTTTTATTTTTTCATGGCTGTTTGTTTAAGAGCTCTTCTCCCACCACCTTCAGTTTCACCTTCTTTCTCTTTCTGTCCCTCATCTCACTCACACACACACACACACACACACACACACACACACACACACACACACACACACACACACACACACTGCACAAAGAGAGAGAGGGGGAGAGAAAATCACAGTAACAGCTTGCAGATTTCACAGAAACACAGTAATGCTTCACACTTACGGGAGACTGCCTGTTTTATTCCCTCCAAGAAAACTGACCAAATCCCAACACTTTAACTCTCTAATTTGTATATTTCTATACAACATAATCAAAACAAACCAAAAAAAAAAAACTAAAGAAACTATCTCCCAGGCAATGGAAAGGAAAACTAGAACATGTTTGTAGATCCCCTCTTTAGACCTTGGATAGGTCCTTTTTATTCTGTGTTTTGATTGAGGAAATGAAACAGGTCTCTCATGTCAGTGAAACACTCTGCTCATGCTTGAGTGTTCACAGTCCTCACGAACAGCAGAACTCCGCAGCAGCCAGCCAAGCCTCCCTTAAATGTCAAGTGATACGCTTCACTTAGCGCCAATGTTTACTGACGATATCACATTTTGAAGGTGTCAGACTTTCACAAACAAACATTTGCTTTATCGCTGCAAGTCTTAACTCTACTGGCTGGTCAATTAATGCAGGCAGATAATATGCTGATTTACAGTTCGTGTTACTGATTGGTTGCATTTTGAATGAGATAAAGTGGAGTCATGTTGCGTAATGTCTTATCCACAGACTGAGAGGGAACGGAAACTGAACCCTGCCTTTAGATGTAAACATAAGGACCCTGCAGCTCTCTGGACAATATTTATATTCCACGCAAAGTCTGACTTGGAAACTTCTTGTTATTCAAACCACGCTGCCCCTGTCGGCCTTGATGACAGAAACCACAAAAGTTTGTTTGTAGTTCTACTGATAATACTTGGAATAATACGGGTTTAACTGTCAAGTTAAAGCTTGACATTTTTTTCAGGTTTGCTTATAGTACACTGACGTACAAGAAAGCAAACGACGTCAAAAGCTGCATTATTACCTGTGGTTTTCAGATGCTTTACCAAAGTAAAAGCACCTGTACAACAATGTAAAATAGTCTGTTAAAAACAAAAGTCCTGCATTCAAAATCTTACTTAAGTAAAAGTATTTAGGAATTATCAGTAAAATGCACTTAAAGTACTCATTCAGTGGTTGAACGGCTTCTGTGTCTGATATACGTATATTATTATGGCATCTTTGTTGGTACTGACACATCTATTTGACAACCGGATTTTACTGTTGTAGGTTCCACAGGTTTAGGTGGAGCTACTGTACTTTTACCTGCTGATAGGTTTTTTTTTTTTTCGAGAACAGACTTCCACAGAGTCACAAAATAAATCTTAGATGATTAATGAACCAGGAAAGAAGAAAACAAAAACACAGTTGTTTTTGTGGAATCTTTCCTCTTTTTGTGAAATATTAGATCATTGGACTTCTTTGGGACTTGAACGTGAAAAGGCTGTGAAACACTTATTTAACAATTTGTTACATTCTATGAGCATTTCATGTTTTTTAACATAAAAATAATTACTACTAAAAAAAGTTACTATAGCTGTCAAATGTCTCAAAAGTTACTATAACTGTCGAAAATTTAGCACAGAAGTGAAAAGTGGAACAAAACAGAAATACTAAAGTACAAGTAGCGCCACTTCTACCACTGCTTTAGAAGAAGAGAGAAACCATGCAGGGGCAATAAAGTTAACAAGAAGCTCATTCTGGGATCTGACACTTTCTTTATGGTTGGTTTCTTCAACACTTGTCACCTGCTCTGTCAGACATCACCTTTGCTTTGTAAAACCAGGCCTGTTTTGTAAATATATGACATGCTAACTCCACACCATGCTGATCCAAACAGTTTAAAAAAAAAAAAAAATTTTAAACCCACAAAACACAATTTCCAACAATGGATTTCCAGAGACTGAGCAGAACAACGGGGGAGACAATGTGACTCACCCAGACCAGTCATTATATTGGCCTTTCTCGTGAAGCTGTTACTGGAAAATAAACCATTGTGAGACTCTCGAATTAATCTCACTGCAATGATGAGCCCGCCTGTTCTCAGTCTCTTTTTTCCACTGTTGTATTTCCATTAAGACACTCTGTACCGTGCACTCACTACTCTGAATGAATCCATATTATACAGCACATGCATTTAAATGTGAACTAGCAAAGGCTAAGTACTGATACTCAGGAGTCTTTTACTTCCTGAAGTGGTTTTTCGCTAAATGTCAAAAGTCAAGGCTGAAATTAGCTACTGACCACAAAAAACATTAGTACAGAGGCGTGTTAGCCGGTGCTGTATTATGTGGCTGTGTGTGGGTGTCTGGGCTGAAGGGCCAGCAGCATAAAAGTCACCATTTTCAGAGGTGATACGACAAACGTATTTTAAGTTTCAAACTCCAAAAGAGCCACTAAAAGAGTTTGAATGATCTCATGTTTGGGGAAGCTTTCATATTGAGACTCACTTGACTGGACAATGTTTATGTTAGGCAACACTCTCGCTTTCAGGCTTAACAGGCAATGTGTATTTAGTCTGTTTAAAACAAAGTGACAGCTACAGACCTTGTATGGATAAGGCGACGAGAAGTGGTAGCAGCATAAACACACACACACACACACACACACACACACACACACACACACACACACACACACACACACGCACATACACACAAACACACACACACACACCTGTTGAAAGGCTGAACCTTAGTTAAACGTGGTGACAGTTCAGACAAAAAGCAGATTATGTTGTTGACTAGAGGCTGTAACACCGAGGTGACTCACTATGATCACACTCAACTTCCCGACTACTCACATGATTGTGTAAAAGATCTATAGCTGCAGAAATATATGCTGATCGGTTCAAATCTGAATGTACAATATCAGAATGAATGCTTCTGGAAGGTATAATACAGCACTATCTTGATGCACATGCGAGCATGTTCAGTAGGATTGAGACTTTTCGGCCGATGGTAAAACTGTAGAAAAAACTGTATCAGCCAAGAATGTTAACGGCAAACAAATTTGCACCCTCAGCATCTATTGAACTAAAGGCCGATCCCTCAACACTAGTGTATGTGCTGAAGGAGGGACTCACGGTGTTAAAGGTCAGGGTTTACTGTGGCATAAGATAAAATTCACCGACTTGATGATCTGACATTTAACATGTAACACATGCATCACTCATATTAATGAGTATGACTTCTGAGTGAGAGATCCAGCCGCAAAAAACCTGACACACAGAGATTATTGATATAAAAAATGCCACTGAGGATGCAGAGAAAGAGGCTGTACCTTTTTTAAAAGATGAAATCATGTAAGTAGCTTAGTTCTTATCTCCAGCATCTACCATACATGTGGTCTCAAAGGTAATATGTAATAATAATAAACAATATGATATGTAACAGAATCACAGCTCTGACAGTACCAGTCCAGAGATCCCCACACAACAAAGGTTATCTGGCTTTCAGCAGCTTCTTCATGCTGGTTTCAGTTCATACAGCGGCTGGCATCATTAACGTGATATGAAAGGCTTTGATAACCCATTAAACATAAAGTGAGATAATGTGATTTCAGTGGGGAAAATTACATTTCCTGAAGATTTTCCCCTCTGGCAGGGTTCTCAAGGATGTTTAATCTTCCTTTGTATATGATCTCAAATAACAAAGGAAACACAGCGTGACTGTGACTGGTACATTTGACAACTGAAATTTCACAGATCTCAAAACAACACACACAAGAACAGAACAGAAACTTAGGTAACTCCTATATAAGTGACTAATTTCCCAAAGGAAATCTTTGCTACAGCGCTCACTTTTAACACATGGAACTTGAAAGTCAAACTGAACAAACAGTGAACAAACACTGTTATCACTCTGTAATTGTCTCTTGTCTGCAGTCAAACATATCCCAGTGGTCTTCTGTGAGGAAGTAATTTGCTGACTGCTGTTTATGTGCTTCACTGTTTCTTCTTTTCATAACATGAGCTCTTCACTGGAACTGGGTAATTATAAAGGAACGCCAATTTGCAAAGATAAACAGGAGGTCAAGTGTGGCAATTTAAAATGTTTTCATCCCCGGATGCTCCAAATAAACACATTTTTGCTGTAGATAAAGTAGTCGTGCATTCACCGTACATAACAGCAGGCAATTTATGCAGAGAAGCAACAGAGTGTTTTGAATTATTTACCACATTCTGCTGGAAAATACCATACATACAATACAGTGAAACTATAGGCTTATAAACCCCTGGAAAACTCTTCAACCTTCTCAAACCAGATCATTATGTCTTTGCAGGTTACTCACCTCTCCAGTGTCCACCAGATGCTCCAAAGTTATGATGCCTTTGCTTCTGCTCTCGTTGTCACTGAGTAAGTCATCTTCGGACTCCACAGCAGAGGACCCCGTGGAGGAAATGGAGGAATTGGACAGTTTCCTGCGCAGGGTACCGTCCACCGCATCATCCCAGTCCTCCTGTCGCATCTCCCGGGAGCAGCCGCCTCCCTCCGGGGTGATGGTAACCTGCGGTACCCGGCGCGCATCCATCACAGTCGGCGCTGCGGTTGCAGACGACGGGGCGATTTGAGCGGCTTTCTGAAGGAGCTCATCGCAAATCTGGGATGACTTCCCGGCTGATCTTCGCTCTAAGCGAGATCCCTCGTTTATCCCAGGGAGCCCGAAGTCCTTGGAGGTCTTTCTCCTGCACTCTTTTGGCATTGGAGACCTTAATCCGTCGCGAGGGCGCACGACGAGAAAGAGCGCAAAGCTTCTTCCACTTCAGCCTCTAAATCCGGTCATTTCACTTTCAGAAAGTTCAGACGCACGTTGAGTCTGTTCACTCGGTCCTCTGTGGCACTTCCTCGTTGTTGCCCGAGCTTTCAAACATTCTCTGTCAGCCTCTCTGCTCTGTGAGGGGAACCCCTCTCTGCTGGTGGCGCGGCTCGCGCTTCAACTCGGTTTACAGGCGCGCGCGCGCGCCGGCGCAGTCCCTTACACGACTGTACAAGGTTTATTATCTTCCGCATTGTCTTTCTCGCTTCCTGGCTGAAAAATTAAAGCAGCTGACAGGTTAAGTTGTTTAATGGGTACAGGCTTGTTCTGTATTTGAATCAGAATGTGCTTAAATCACCAGAAAATCTAAAATATTTCCACCAAAACACACACACCACCGCTTTAAAGCTTCAGCCTTCAAAACACAAAACAGCGTTATTTCAAGTAGCCTCCCTATTTGACTAGTGCGGTTGTAACATGGAGAGAGTTGTAACACCAACAATTCCACCACACAGGGACACTTTCCCCCCAATAGATATCACGTGGTTGTGTTGTCAAGGCTGGAAACAGGCACATGCAGATTCTACAGAGAAAAAAGATATTTTGAGGTAAGAAAGTAAATTATTTTTACTAAGACCAAATTCATAATTTATAAGCCTATTGGATTAAACAGTAGGTTCCCTGGCAAATGTGATGCATTTCCCCTGTTAATTTCAAACCACTAAACTACAGTAAACTAAACAATGGTTGAGTGGGTGGGTTGTAACAAATATATGAAGATGTTACAACCATCCTTTTTATATACAACTGAGAACACTATCTAATTTTACAGACGGCTGTGGAAAAGAAAGCATGGCAGAGGTGTTCCTGCCAATGTTTTTTATTTATTCATTCATTTTTGAAAAAAGCTGATGAGGTCATAAAGAAAGGCAAGTAAGTCAGATCAGCCACAAAGGTGCTTGACATCTGCCATGTAACACTGAGAAGATACTGCAAATCACTGCAGAAGCTGAGAGACCAAAGTGAAGATTCAAGTCTGTTTTATGTTGTTCACGGTTACAGAGCTGAGTCTTTATACAGTTTACATGTAGATTGATATGCACAGCATTATGTAAAAAAAAAATATAATTTATATTATTCTAATTTGAGAAAGCAGGTAGACTTTCAGAAAATGTCCCTATTATGAACGTAAGCAGGCATCCCAAGATGCTTTCAGTTGTCAATGTGGTGCAAAGAGGAGTTTATAACCTCATCACTCCTCATCTATTCATTCATGTTGTGACCTCTCTCAGCTCCCATTCTCTGTTTTCCACATTAAACACATACGTATGTGCATGTGCCTCAACATGGATCTGTTATTTAATCTTTAGGTCCTGCTTTGAAGAGAATCCATTTGAAAACATCTTATTCTATAACCTTCATTATTTTGTGCTAAAGTGTTGCATCCTCATATCATTAACGTATACTGCACTTGTTGACTGATCTACCGTTGTAAACTCCAGTCCAGTTGGTGGCGTTAATGCGCAAATTAGCTGCCAAGCGCCAAAGAACAAGAAAAGGGAACGACTGCGTCCATGACGTTTGTGGTACAGGGAAATAGTGGCAGAGTGAGACCTCTTACTTTGCCTCCGCTAAACGGGCAGCTAGCCCTGGGATCTGACAACCATCTACCGTATAAGCGTTTGGCTTATTTCCCCCCTTTCACCTCTCGCTCTGCAAGAAAACCACAATGTTTGCCGTAAGAAACGCTCTCCGCCTCGGCTCCCGGTTATCCATCCCCGCAGTGGCGAGGAGAGGATGCGCCGGGGCTTCCGTCCCGGTGGACGATGTGGTGAACGGACTCACCGAAGACCAGATCCAGGTTAGCCATGTCGGCTAGCTAACAAGCCACTCAAGGTTCACTTATATATGCAGATACCCTTGCGGTAGAAACAGTGCAAGAGTAGTCACATAAACAAAGATAAGTACAGGACGGTTTAATAAGTTTGACGGACGGTTATGTAAGAGCGCAATGCTCATGGCGTGATGACATAACGTTAGCTAACAGATAACACATTGGCATTAGCCGACCTAGCTCACCACCTAGAAAACACAGTTTTCGTACTCGACAGCTTCCTAATGTTAGTCCAAATTAATTTTGTTTCCTCTTATTGATCTGTTGAAGCAGGTGGGGCTAATATTTTTTCCCAGGGCCGGGCGTCAAAAGCTTAACCAGCTTGAATTTGCTCTATAACTACTACAACGGCTAGAATTACTGGCAAGGCGGTGAGAGGTCCATCTAAACAAACTTTACATCAATGTTTATTCATTCAAAACAAGGTGACAGGGGTCAGTCATATTCTGGCACCAAGTTCATGAGAGTGGACACTGACTGGGTGGGAGGAGCGAAGGGGGTGGAGTTCATATAAAAGATTTGATTGGCTGAAAGTGTCAGTCCTCCAGTCCTGCTCATTTATGAAGTTGGACATATCTCTAATGTCATTTGACAGGTTTTTGTGTGATTGTGAAATACCTTAGCTCATTCACCTGCAACCCAGACAACAAATTTGTCTCCACTTCCTCTCAGATGAATAGCTGAGCTGTGTCTCAGTCTGCCTTGCAAGGGGAAAATAGGAACTAATGTCAGAGTCTGTTCTTTTTTCAGTGCTTAGATAAGTTGATAAGTTAATCTAAAGTCTGTTGCTCTTCTTGGGTCTTTTGCACAGCTCAGACAGACGGTTCGTAAATTCTGCGCAGAAAAGCTTGGACCTTATGCTGATGAGATCGACAAGACGAATGAATTCCCAGGGATGCGGGTGAGTTGAAACACTCAGTTGTAAGTGTACCTGCTGTCCCCTGACTGCGTGTCACAGTTCAGGAAATACCATCAAACAAACTACATTACCAAACATTGTCCTCACCCTGGCTGTGCTGTTGCCACAGTTAAATTTACCATGAAAGATGGAGCAGGATGTCTGTATCGGTAACTTTTGGATTGTCTCTCCTCCAGGATTTTTGGAAAGATATGGGGGAGATGGGGCTCCTCGGGATCACTGCTCCAGGTATGAAGAAAACAATCAACAGTCGATCTACAGCATATGTAGATGCAGTCACAGTTACCTGCAGGGAACTGGAAAATTAGCAAAGCAGTTTTTTATGAGTTAATTATCCAGTAAGACGCTTTTTCATGTTTATTTTTTTTTTAAACAAAGCATTGACTGGAAGCCGCGCTCTCTCTTTCTTTTATAGGTGTTTTAATATTAATTTACTCTGTAAATCTCTTCCAGTGGAATATGGGGGCACAGGATTGGGCTACCTAGATCATGTCATTGTGATGGAAGAAATGTCACGAGTGACGGCAGCCATTGCTCTCAGTTACGGCGCCCACTCTAACCTTTGTGTCAACCAGATGGTACGCCACGCAAATGAAAAGCAGAAGGAGAAGTACATGCCAAAGGTCAGAGCCAAAACTGCTCACACTGTTGGAAAAAAAAAAAAGCAGATGATGAAAAAAGAAAATTGATTTTAATTTTTCATTCTCCTCTTTGTCTTTCCTGTTGTCAGTTAATGACAGGAGAGCACATCGGAGCTCTGGCCATGAGTGAACCCAACGCCGGCTCTGATGTCGTATCCATGAAACTCAAAGCCAAGAAGAAAGGTAGGACACCAAAAACTGAATCACTCCTCTACATTAGTGCTGCAGGCTTAAGTTACAAAACATTTTGTTGAATCGTACAGTATATGAACATATCTGTATCCCTGCATGTGTGTAGGTATGTCCTCTGAGATTTATTAGCTCACCATCAGATGCTCTGGTTTCTGTGCTGCTGTGATGCTTCTATGATGCTGATTAAAATCATCAGTTTTGCATTTCCTGAGAATTTTACTGAGTCAGGGTTTGACAAACACACTGCTGGCATTAAGCCTTTTTCTCACTGAATATTACGTTTGCCAAGTGACTCAGACTGGCCAGCTAAAAGTTAGAATCTGTTTAGCATTTAGTCCCGTGAGGCCACAGACTGATACGTATTTAAGGTAACCTTCACCTCATGTCACATAACGTCATTAACGCTAAGTGGCCTGATAAGAGAACTTTTTAGGCTGTATACAGTGTAACTCTCATCTCCCCTTGATACATTTTCATTCTAGAGATGGGTATTTAAGACATTTAACAAGTTTTTGGACGGCACACTGATGCATAGATAAGTTCCAGGTTTGGCTGATTCTAATCAGATGTTATCAGCAATTTGTATTTTCTCCAGAAAATCAGACTCAGTGATTCCCACATATCGCTGCGCTCAGTGGAGAGAGTGGGCTGAGTGTGAACCAAAATACCAGCAAAGTACAAAAATGGCATAAAGCACCTGCATGGCCTTAAGGCAATGAACACAATGAATGCAAATATACAAATGTGACTTTCAAATTCCCTATGAACAGGAAAAGTGTCAATTAATTTGAGGCAATAAGATGTGTACAGAGAAGGCAGACAAACAGCACTGGTAGGCTGTAGATGACATCAGTGTATGGAGCCTTTCATGTTTGTCAAAGAACATCATCAAAAAATAAACTTTAAGGTCATGCGTAGAAGGTGCACACATTCACTGAGGTGAAAATATGCTGCAAGTGTTTTGTGCTTCCACAATGAAAGAGTGTATCACCTTGATCCTACCAGCTGACACAGAGAGAGGTGGAAATGATTGCGACATGTCAGCGTGGAATCAGCTGTAGGGTGTGATCCTTAGTGGCTGCGCCTCACTTCATGTCTTGTAAATACTGATTTTGAAGCCATTGTTGATTGTAAGGTAAATGATAGAGTAGTGCTGTGTGTTATGATCCCAGGACGAGAGAATTTATTGTTGAGCCGTCTGCAGCTGCGATGGCCTAAGACTCTTTATGAGAAGGTACCAATTAAATAACCAAAATCACAGGTCTGTGCTCAGGCTTTCTCGATGAGGAAAATTTGTTAACTTTTTCGCACTCAAGATGATGTAAAGGATAACTCTGCTGTTTAACTCACTTTCCACTTTGTATGTTTTTTTTGTTTTTTTTAACAGGCGACTACTATATTCTGAATGGCAACAAGTTCTGGATCACAAATGGGCCAGATGCCGATGTCCTTATTGTTTATGCAAAGACAGATCCTGAGGCCCATCAAAGAGGCATCACAGCTTTCATTGTAGAAAAGGTAAATCCAGTCAAGTACAGATGTATTCTTCTCTGCGTCTTGCTTCACATGTAGCTCAGGGGATGTTATGGGTTTTCATGTTAATAACAATTTAAAAGGTGTCTCTGTTTGTGGATGTATGTGTGCGTATTTTGTAGGGAATGCCGGGATTCTCTACAGCACAGAAGCTCGACAAACTCGGCATGAGAGGATCAAACACCTGCGAGCTGATCTTTGAAGACTGCAAAGTCCCAGGTGTGTGTTGAAGTGCTCTCTCCACTATATGTTGACTTGAGTTGTAAAACAGCAGAATCCACAGACCGGTTTTTGTTTCGGCTCATTTCTTTGCACGTGTGCCGTGTGATCCTCGAGTGACGTTGCTGCTTATTATTGTCCATTGATGATCAAACTTTTTTTCCTATTTGTTGTAGAGGAAAACATCCTTGGTCCATTGAACAAAGGCGTTTATGTGATGATGAGCGGCTTAGATCTGGAGAGGCTGGTGCTTGCATCTGGACCTATTGGGTAAGTTTATACCAGAACACACAAAATATAACATGTTGGGGGTAATTTCTGTGTTCTCACTTGGATTTATTTAACTAAGTAATTACTTTTTAATGTGACTGTTTGGTGTTGGAATATTTATACCTCGTTAACTCTGCCTCAGGTTTTTCCGAGGAAATAATTTGAATGCAAACACTGTCTGCTTGTTAAACCTTGTGGGTTTGTGTTCGGGCAAAAAAAATGTAGTTTGCATATTTGTGTAGTTTATATTTACCTACATGAGCAAAGCAGTGCTTACATTTCATTGAAGCCTTTATAACTGGAAGTGTTAAGACATTGTTTAAAGAGAATAGAAAACATGATTGCTTTGTCCTCAGAAAGGCTTATGAAATACAATGTTTTGATATCAGAAACAGTAAGGCAATTTCAAAGATGTTCACAACAACCAACAACATTGCTGATCAAACTCACACCTCTGCCATAAAAAAAAAAAAGCCGCTTAGCACACTGAATCAGAGAACACACCGTGTCACATCATTCACTTTTTTTGTTTTTAGCATCTTGTAATTTACTTTATGTGACTTGCTGTTAAATATCCGGATAAATGAGACTTGAATTGTTCATCAGATTTTAAAATAATTACTTTACAGCATCATGCAGGCAGTTCTGGACTTTGCTGTCCCCTACCTACATGTGAGAGAAGCTTTCGGACAGAAGATCGGGCACTTTCAGGTTTGAGCTTTAGCCTTCACGTAAGACAAAGTCAGTTTGAAATTGGCAGCAAAGAATTTAAAAGTGTAGAAAAACTTGAGTGAAACTGACCTAATGTGTCATTCTCATCTGTTCAACAGCTGATGCAAGGCAAGATGGCCGACATGTACACCAGACTGAGCTCTTGTCGGCAGTATGTGTATAATGTTGCCCGGGCTTGTGACAAAGGACACTTCAGTGCAATGGTGAGAGGATTTCTAATCACTCATCTACACTGATATTCAGAAAAAGATTATTTAAAATGCGCTTTAAAAGTTTAACCTCAGGCAAGAAAATGTTAAAATACATTTGGAATATACTGTATATCGATGCATTTGTGTGATGAGCGATTGTTCTTCTTTTACAACCTCTGTAAATGTTTCTAAAATGCTTTATATCTTGAAAGGTATTTCATAGGCTTGAAAATGTGTCTTTAGTGGTTTTAATGTCAAAATACTGCATATCATGTGGAAGATTTCCACCTGTAAAATTCAGTCAAAAGTTCAAAAACACTGAAGATTGTAATCTCAACTAATGATTTGAGGACTTGTGGGATATTTATTTCACGTTATGTCAGATTATGGTTAGATATGTGTTTGACTTTTCATATTGTGATAAAATACGGTTTAATTTATCATACAATTTCCTCAGACTTCACTTGAAACCTAAGAAAGAATGAACGATTTATTATTTTGTGAAGCTCTTTGCATAAGGCCGTCATTCCCTGAGTCAGCATCTTATTTTACTTTGTCCAGAGGTATTTTTCCCCAACCCTGCACACAGTGACTGTTGTTTGTGTTTTCGTTGCAGGATTGTGCTGGAGTGATCCTGTATTGTGCTGAGAATGCCACTCAGGTTGCTTTGGATGGTATTCAGTGTTTGGGTAAGTGCCAAGAAACTGAGGGGTTCAAATGAAAAATGAACCTTAAACTAGCATTGATTAGGAAAGGAAACATATTTCAGGTTGTAATGAACTTACAGTCAGTTACTGTCAGAAAAGTCTAATTTATGGACTTAAATTGAGGCCTGAATTTAGTCTGGGACGTATGCCCAGTTTTTGGAATAAACCTATAAATTGGTCAGTGTGATAACCCTGTACTTTAATTGTGAACGGAGTCGTGGTGCCATTGTAATTGGTAGCGGTTTGATGTTAGCATCGTTGTCAGGAGCTGGGAGCAGGGCTCTACAGGTGCAGCTAATTTGGTTAATAAATGGCACAATGAGCAGCGAATGGCTGCAATGTGGATACAAGAGAGGAGGTTTACTGGACTACATAGTGTGAACATGGAGGGAGTTGCCTCTTAAACCTCTACAATAATGGAGTGGTGGGAATTTAATGTATATAATACGGATGGATAGAAGCCAAGAGGTGTGGCTTAGTGGATGTATTGAATGGGGGTTTAAAGTAGAAAAAATGTCTTCCTTATTTAGCTTTTGATAAGCTTCATTTTAATGCGAATGTTTGACTGATGTGCACTGATTTCTACACATCACAGGTTTTTGTAAATACCCTAATTTTGCATAGTTACAAAGAATTTGCCTCTTTACGTTCATGTTATATTCCCTGTTGCCATTTGCGCCTCATTATCCCAGGCTTTGATGAACCAAGTGTACATGACATATTATCTTGTTTTGCCCAGTAAATGCCTTCATTTTATAGCGTTTTGTTAACAGAATGTAAGAATTTATGCAAACAAATGAACATGTCAAGATAAGGGGGTGAAGGATTCTGTTTGATGTTTTTTGCTTTTTATAATGCTGTGCTTTTTGCCTAATTTAGAAATTTTCTTAAACTTTCAAACAGATTCACATAATACAGATAATTGTAGTGCAAAATCAATCTATTTTGTATCGATGTATGATTTGTTAATAAAATTATACTTCAGGGATAAAATACACACTGGTTATCGAGCCATGCATACGGATATACATATTGTTGTCATACAGTTTGAGTAGAATCTGACAAGGTAATGAAAACAATGTAATCTCTAAAACACTTTGAGGCAAACTGAGGGAACATTTTGTACCTTGTGCAAGCAGATCAATGATTTGATATGTTGACAAAGCTTTTATTCATACAGGCATGGCTGCTGTGAGACTGCACACTAACTTTAACCTATGTGTCACTTGTCAACAGGCGGGAACGGCTACATCAACGACTACCCTATGGGACGATTTCTACGTGATGCAAAGCTGTATGAAATCGGCGCGGGCACAAGTGAAGTTCGTCGGCTCATCATTGGACGAGCTTTCAACGCCATGTACAAATAAGCTGAACTGGGCGAACGCTGAGGGAACGATTCGCCATGGATGAACACAGTTACTCACTCCCGGGGCCTTATACTGAATGAGTTGTTGCTGCTGTTAGGTTGTTGTGGGTTTTCAGAATCAGTCTCACCTGGTACTAATTCATACACAATACAAATGAAATCAGAGTGTTGACAGTGATGTTACAAGCTGCCTGACAAAACAAATTAAATGTTGATTTAGTGTGTGAAGTGGCCTTCATGTCATTTAATTTTTTTTTTTATAAATATACTAGGTTACTGTAGTTTCAGTTAGTTATTTAATAACCACTGAAATGCCAATAAACCAATGACTTAATTATTGATCCCTATAAACAGGCAGTATCACAGATTTTCTGCTCATGTGATGAAATTGAATTTGAAAATCTTACACATGGCTGTGCATCAGTGAAGTTTTTATTATCATCATTATTATTTGATTTTAACAGTTTCTTGAGGCCCATCCACTAGATGAAAGCTGATTTTGTGTTGTCTTGAACACTCCTACTAGAGCTCCAAAACTGCTGCTGCTGTGATCTCAAGGGTTGTAAGAACAAGCGGATTGTGAATACTGTATCATGCATAATGTAAGGAAAATAGATGCCAGAGGCTCAGTGTCACTCCAGGACACTCAAGCAGGTCATTGTTGCTGTTTATAAAACCTGACAACACACAGAAATAACTTTCTCTAACCATTTCACCTCATGATCACTACAGCTAATAGGAAAAAAAAGTCTCTAAATGTGAGGAGTTTTTCAATGTAATCTGGCTGCGAATCAAATCTTCGTAAACTCCCTTTCACAATTTGAAATGTTTGATCATTAAGAAGGAACAGCTGATGTCTGTGAGTACTCTGTTGAATTAGCATTAGAAACCCTGTTTTTTCATTATTAGAGCAAACATATTCCACTGTTTTATACTGTGTAAATCAGTCCCACTGGAGAAACCTTCTGTCTTGTCTTCTCTGAAGTGTCAGTATGTAGCTGTACAGTATGAAAATGTATGAAATATGTAGTTGATCCGTTTGCAGTAAATAAAAATTAAACTTTTTTTATTTCTGGACTGCAATTTTTGACAGTTTTTATGTACTGCCTAAAGGATCACAAGTTATGTCCCATGTGCATACTTATTTTAAAGTGCTTTATAATTATAATACAATTTCTTCCAATTTTCTGAGAAGTTTATTTTTATTTAAGGGAAAGAGCTTCTTTTCAAAGGTTTTTTTTTCCATGAATACCATTGTTTCTGGTCTGAGTTAAAAAGACAAAGCAAAAAAAAATTATGAAAATTATAAAATACAATTTAGAGACATTTTAAAACATTCTCTTCTTTAAAACTCTTCTTCCTTGCATGAATATGCATCATAATCCCCGCACTCTCATCCCTCACTCACTAACCTGCTGCTGAAACATCTCCATCACCTGTTAAGATGATGGATCCTCAGCTTATTGCCTCCAATCCATCTACTGTTGTTTCATCTCTGTCACACATTCTGACTCAGTCTGATTGATGTGCAGAAGATTGTTTGGTTGGACTTTGATGCTGCTCCGCTGTGTGATAAAAAAAAAGAAAGAAAGAAAGATGAGGAATTAACAGTATTCTGAGTTTGTTGTTTCATTTCTTAATCCTCCAGTGGAGATGAAAGAGTGGCATTTCAGATCTGGAGACACTCATGAGCTCTCTGCAGAAAGATGTAAAAGACACTGTGTCTGCTCTCTTGACTGTAATCAGAGGTGACTGTGCTTGTCCTGATTTACTTCGGAAGTATCTTATGATAAAGAAAGAATTAAAAAGACAGAGAAAAACACAAAACAAAACATACACTTTTCTATTGTCCCTATGTATCCACTGAACATAGAGCTCATTGTTTCTAGGAAAGCCAGAGGGGAGACTGTAGTTCAGACAATGACTGAACTATCCCACTGCATTTGAATAATACATGGGTCTGTTTCAGGGAGGATTTTCCCTTTACAGGAAATAAGTCTGGTTTAAACATTCATATCTTTATCACACTGAGGTAACTGCTTAAGTTGACTGAGAAGGAATGTATATCTATCTATCTATCTATCTATCTATCTATCTATCTATCTATCTATCTATCTATCTATCTATCTATCTATCTATCAATCTATCGTATATTATATAACAATTAATATTGTTGTATACCTAATCATAATTTCATGCACTCATAATTATGCAAATACACACAATACAAAAAGAGGTCACTGTAAATGTGCCTTTAATGATATTTACAAAGCCTAATGTCCAAATATTAGCTAAAGCTACCCTTGAAATTTACAAAAGTAGCAGCTAATGCTAGCCTTATAATGTGTGATTTATGTTAGTGACTGCAATGCTTAGCTTCATGCTAGCTTTGTTTACTATAAGTTTAATGATAACAGTTAGCAGCTAATGTTACTGTAAGGCTTAATGCTAGTCTTATAACGTCCAAAGCTTAGTAGTTATGCTACCCATGTAATATTCAGATGTTAGGAAGAGATTAAGCGATCTATGTAATTGGTCAGAAGGGTCGCAGCTAACGCTACTTACACTCATGCTTTGTTTAGCCAGATTTCCATCTTAATCTTGAGCAAAGCAAAAACTTTGTATGACAGGATTGTGGTTAACATTGTGTTTTGTAACAGTTACCATCATTATTTTTTTGTTAAATAAGTACAGTTCTACTAGACCTCATTGGTTAAATAGACTGTATATAAAGGTTTAACCTGAGCACCAACCTCTCCATGGACTCCAGCAGTTCTAGAGGGGGTCAGTCAAACACTTCCCTGATTTTACTGACATTTTTTCAAATTGCTGTCGTTTTTTTAATGTCACAAACACCTTCAACTCCTATCGTCTCTCCAGCTAAACTGAAAGTGTCAGTAGCAGGACAAGATCGAGCGATGAGACATGCTGGGGCTGAAATAATGTGTCAGCTACAGACCGATAGATGGATCCTTCCTTTTGCTGGTGGTCTGTTAACCTCCAGCCTCGGCTGGGACTCCAGCTCGTGATCGCAGAAAATGTCACACAAGCAGCTTCTGTTCCAGTCAAGTTTGAGGCTCGACTCCGCTGCTGAGTTTGTGTGTTTTTTTAATGTCACCTTACTATTAACGTTTTAGTAGGCAACGTTGACAGGTAAAGTATCTTTCACTCTTTATTTCATAAAAACATAAATGTTTTTATGGCCAAAATTAGCATCTAATGGGACTTTCACTTAATATTAACCTACCATGAAATCTTGCCCACCATGTGTCTTGCAAATCTCTGAATGCAAGATGGGTCCAGACATTTCAACAACGACCAAGCAGGATAATGAATGACTGAACGAGCAGCTGGGTCAAAGTAACCCAACCAGCTGTTCAGCTGCAAATGAACACCTTAAAACCCCTTTCACACAGCATGAGCAACACATTCATAGTACGCCAAACAACCCAGAATTATGAACCAGCATGGTTGACCCAACCGTGTGTTCATATACCAATTTTCAGACTAAGACCATGAGATGCAAGTTGAAAGCTCCAGGTAGTGACACAAGATAACAGATGGTATGAGTTAGATAGTTTGAATATCTGTATTATGGGACGCGTGGGCTTATCTTTTTCAGTCATTGCTATACTTTCTTTTTGACAATGATACATTATTTTGTGTGTATGTGTGATCACTTGTGCACATTAATGTTTTCTTTTGTTATTCATTTTAACTTAAAGACCTAAATGAAGTCCAATCAATCAACCAATCGATATCCAAGCAAAAGAAGCAAGTTTAAAACGATCGAACAGACTTGAGGAGTGTCCCTCTTTTTACTGCTTCTGTTCTTTGACATAATGCAAAATCTCAAATTTATCTGTTCACTTTTCACAAGACCTCAGATGCTCTGGGAAACAGTCGATCAAACTATTTATGCCAATTACCTCCTTTGAATTGGCAGGTGGCTCGTTCTTCCATCAAAAACACAACGACAAGATGAAGGAAGATAGTTTAGTGATGATGTTGCACCTGTGGCACAGCAGTCAGTTTATACAGACGCCATCACATTTCTTTTTTGGTGTGTCTTATAACTTAAGTTATATAATGTCAAATACATATTATGGATCTAATGACCCTAACCCTACACTTACGCATACTAATAAAAGGTTTCCAAGTCGTTGATAACAACTTTCTAAAGTGGTGCCTATCAGCAATAAGTGATTATGATGTAAAATTAAACCAACTTCTGGGTCGTGAGTACACATCTCAGTGAAGGAAACTGTTGTGTAACCTCTGGCTGTATGGCTCTTTATTAAGCAGGAAGGACTCCTCCCTTTAGGGGAGAGGTGCAAACTGAATGCTTTATTGTCAAGTGAAGGTTTCCCGCTTCACAATAAGAATCAAGTCTGAAGTTGATAAATGTTTCTTGGATGCTGTGTAACCTTCTTTCACTAATGCATTTAGCAACAGCTAATTTAACATCATTTAACTACAGCCTTGATGGATTAAACCTCTTTATTAATGACTAATTAAAATATGTAAATAGAGACCTGATGTCTTGTTATTAAGTGAGAAACCCATAAGGCTTTTTTCAAATTTGGATTACCAACATTTATGTCAACATTTTTACAAAATGGAAAGGATGAACACCAACCAAAGGTATTGTCCGCGACCTGGCAACAGCAAAGATGTTCTTCTTGATGGGTTATAACTGATTTATGAAGCATTAGTAAAGAATTACATGTTCAATATTTATTTTCAATTCATAACCTCTGTTAAAGGGTGTCTTATTATTAAGTGGAGCTGTGATGATTAATATCCCTTTTGAAGTCTGCATTGTATAACAGGTGAGGAGAGGGTGGAACTTGCAGTATGTTTTTTCAGTCTCTGTCTGCAGATTAAATGTTAATGTATGCAAACATGTGTTATATCAGCAGCTGTCTGAGATTAGTGTGGGTTTCAATCATGTAATGTGTCTGTCAGATGAGTACTTAGGTTGCAGTGGTCTCTAATTCACACACAGAAAAGCCATGATCATTTTCCCTTTGGTTTTTCATATTCCATGATTTCTGTAATTTATTTTAATTTATTTTAATTTTAATTTCTCTTAGTTCATTATAGTTTAGTTAAGTTTGGGGAATCTGATGACCACTCTTTCTGCATATAGACTACTGAACCTAACAAACCCATAATGACAGAAATCTCAGGTTCCACCACATAAAATAACACTGAAAAATTAAAGTCTTATTAAATAGACAACAAACTCCTGCCCATCAGTGCTCCAGGAGGCACTATGCAGTCACATGTCGGAGCAGGTTTTGGTTATGAGCCAGAGCTGACAAGCCACAGATCCTTCATTCAGTCCTGAGCAGCAGAGAGACCAGCTCTTTCACTCTCTGCTGCCAGGGTTAATACAAGTGTCAAAAGAACGGGGCTTAAAAGACATTAACTAGGTGAAAGCCATCTGTCAGCCACAGCGGGGCTGCCGGGGGGTGGACGGTGACATGTGGACGGCGCGTCCGTGGCCCTTTAAGAAACTCCATGTTTTCGCTACATGATGCGTCAACATAAAAAGCGGATGATGCTGTTATGTAAAAACACGCTGAAGTGAGCCGTAGTTTGCAGGAGCTCCGCGGAATGCTCGGCACGCCTCACTTCGTCCTAGAAACCTGGATTGTAGTTTAAAGTGTACCGAGTGTGGATTTTTACGCGTAGCGCATGGAGCAGTGCAGTTTGGAGTAGGAAAAACAAACAAAAAAAAAAAAAAAAACGGCTTCACCCGATCAACTCAACATGAGTCGCCTTCCACTCTGTTTTCCTCCTTCACTTGCGGGAAGCCTACACCTGACGCATCACGCTCTTGCCCTGTGGAAGTAATCTTTCA
>NW_019525493.1:1439376-1443547 GCF_002814215.2 Seriola lalandi dorsalis
TCAACCCCCCCCCCCCCCCTGTAAAGAATCGTCTCTGCTGGGTTATTTTCCAGTCTTCAAAGCGGTAAGACACAAACACCTTCAACTCCTATCGTCTCTCCGGCTAAACTGAAAGTGTCAGTAGCAGGACAAGATCGAGCGATGAGACATGCTGGGGCTGAAATAATGTGTCAGCTACAGACCGATAGATGGATCCTTCCTTTTGCTGGTGGTCTGTTAACCTCCAGAGGCCACTTTTGGAGATGTCAGTTTTGTCTGTTTGCACTTGTGCAGGTGGCACAGTAGTCTCTTTTCGCCTGCACGGAGAGTGAGAGCCTCGGCTGGGACTCCAGCTCGTGATCGCAGAAAATGTCACACAAGCAGCTTCTGTTCCAGTCAAGTTTGAGGCTCGACTCCGCTGCTGAGTTTGTGTGTTTGCTATTAGACAGTGACTTAGGGTCTTTGTTTTGGATTGTGTGTGGCGGGGGGAGCGGGTTGGACTTTTTGTTTGCAAAAGTACATTTACTTAAAATTACACTTACTTAAGTACAGTTTGGAGGTACTTGTATTTTACTTGAGTATTTCCATTTTAATCTACTTTAGACTTTAATTTCAATTCTTTTTAGAGGGAAATGTTGTTCTTGATATTCAGTTTAAAACCCATATAGAGCATATAAATTACATTGCATTGATATACAATAAGTTTAACCACCGAAAGCATATGAAATAGTTTAAATCAGCTGCATGTCGACCTGTTCATATTCAACTAATAATGTAAAACACAGTTATATAACACTGACATGAGCCATCTGCATAAAGAGCACTTCATACTTGGTGTAAACTTCATTGATACTGTCTGTAATTTTACTGAAGCCAGAGTCTTTTCACACTGTGGTGTTGGTACTTTTACTCAAGTTAAAGGTCTGAATACATCCTCCACCACTTAGTCAAACAAAACAAGCGATTTGGAAACTTGTTAAGGAAGTTTTTCTCTTTTTTTTTTTTTTGTGTCATTTTAGACAATCATTAATTTTAGTCAGGGAAATAATCAGATGAATGGTTAATGATGATAACTGTTAGTTGTTGTTCCATTTGGATGAAAAACTAAAACATCTACTTTGTGAGAAGTTGATCGTCTCCTGCCGGAAAGCACAGGCTTTGACATGACAGCAGGGTTATAATGCATGAAATACAAGTTGCCTGGTGAGTTCCTCGGCATAATGGTGTTTGTAAAGCCTCTTGTGAACAGAAAAGCCTGACAATGGAGCTTCAGTTTTGGAGGACGTGGTAGATTTGTGTCCAGTCAGTTCTCCGCAGCCTACCTTGACAGGCCTGTCATAGCAGCATGTTGAATAGAGGGTGCAGTGGCCACACGTGAGCCATAAAGCTGGATATCAATCCTGGACATAATCCCATTATTTTTGAAGGAGGGGGGGTGGGGTGTGTGCCTCATGTCACCCAAACACACTGTCCTCCCTGCTGTCCCAAAGGAGACGGATACTTCCTGCTCGGATACAGGCCACATGTGGTCAGACGAAAGGACAGCAGGGACGGGAATACAATAGGTGTTAACAAATGTAACACACTCAATGTGGTTTATTGTTCCAATCTTGCTAAATGATGCGTATATTTTAGTATGGGACATTTTCTAAAAGTGAAAACAACATTCCACTCGGTGTGAATGACTTATTGTTCACGAAGCAGCGTAGGAAAAGTACACTGACACATCCCCTTTTTCCAAAACACTTGTCATCATCATCACACTGTGGTGCTCCACAGAGTGATGTTAAATATTATCTAACGGGAGCTCATACGGCCCATTGGGCATGATTTGTTTGGATGCCATTCAGTACAAGCGATCTCCTTTTTATATAACTTTTTATACCATTGTAGTCAGTTGTTGATAATTGCTCTATTTTTCAGTAGCTTCTGCTGTAAATCAGACTTCATCTGGGCTAGATATGGACGGCTTTGGGAACCTGTATGTGCCTGTCACTTTTGCAATTAGTTAATTTTCTTACTGAAAACCTGCTGAATGTTGTCCCCCTTAACTGTCCAGCTTCAGAGACAAAAGCGGAGTTGATGTTATGACTGTGCACTGCGAGCAAAAGCTTAGAGAGCAGCAACAAGACCTCTTCTGCCCGACTTCTGCCGGGCTGCTGGGGTTTGAGGCAGCTTACTTCCTCTCAGGAGGTGTTTCAGCCACATTTTTCAGTCGTATGACGGAACAGATATAACCTGATGCGCCAGATGGTTTGTTAGACAGAACCATCTGTGAAGGCTTCATTGGAAACTGTTTGGAAAAGGGCAGGTGCTTTCAAAAAATACTTTTTGGATGAACCATCTGTCTATCAGTGTCTACTAACTGGGCTTACAACCAATCAGATTCTCTATCTTTCCCATGTTTTTTTTTTGTTTGTTTTTTTTTCACTACCAGTAAAATGAACTCTTGCCGAAGAAGTGCTCCTCCAGTTCTGATATAACTGATGCTATAGCAGCATCTATGCTAACCTTTTTAGGAACCCGACATTGTTGTAAACAAAGTTGCTTCTTGCTGTCGTCGTACATAAGACACACTGGATGCTTATTGGTCCAAACCATTATGGTTCGGCCACAAGTGAATAGCTTGAAGCCCAGCGAGATAGATTCTTGCTTGCAGCTGCCTCACAAGGTTGGAACAGATACGTTATTTTTGTTATGGATATTTTTAACAATCTGGCTTCTACACAGGCCTTTCTTTTACTCGCACAATACACTCATAAATGCAGCCTGAACCATATTTTTATGCTTCTAGTCTGTTTTCTTCTGTTTTATGCGCCTAACTCTGGTGGTTGTGTTGGCTCTTTGTACTGACTTACCTACACCCAGTACTGCACCTGAACACATCCAACTAGATTTAGCTGTAGCGAGGACCTTTTCAAGATCATGAATGAAGCAGGACACAGCTAGAAGGCCCTTATCATGTCACTTACTGTATTATGTTTTAATAATTCATATTTCTGTGCAAATATTCATTAAAATGATCACCAGCTAAACTCTGGAGCTTTAACCCCTAACCCTTAACCCTGAAGAGTTCTGGAGCCTCAGGACAGATGCCTGCTAGGCCCTGTGGGTAATCCAGCCTTGGCTGAGATCTAGGAATGTGGTGACATTGCTAAAAAGAAGTTCAACAGAGCAGGAAACACTAGCGGTCAGACGATATAAACCCCCATGTTAGTCAGTCTTATTTGGAGGAGAAAATGAAGGCAAACGGTAAAATTATCTCCCAAACCGTCCGTCGTAAACAAGCATCACAGTTTACAGACTGACTTCCTGGCTTGACTTTGGCCTACTGTGCTTACTTAGTTTGGCATGCAAATAGTTTTCCTGCAATTTGGGATTATTACCGTCATTTTGGGTGCATTTGCTTTTGGTTTTACCTCTGAACGTGGTTTAATCGGGCTAAATTGTTGACCTCATTACCACCTGTCCGATTGTCTGACTTTGTTGAAGCGATGTTGGTGTGTTTTTAAGCTTTCAGCGGTTACTTTAATACAGTGTTACAATGACCAATAGAAATGATGGCCAAAACCACAAAAGTAAGACCCAAGTCATAATAAACTGTAATCATACTCACAGACCACCACGCAGTTCACAGAACTTTACTAGTATGTTTTATAATGTTAATGAGTTTTGCAGTTGGATCTTTATCTTGTTCAGTTGTTTGAATATTCCTCTGGTCTGAATGAGCAGTGAATCTTGAGTGGATCAGGATTAGCAAAGCTGTGCTGTAGCCTGTAGTCCTCTAAAAGCCATTAGTCCACCCACCCCCCCACCCAACCCACCCACCCCTCTCTCTCTTGCTTTCTCTCTCTCTCTCTGTCTTTCCCTGACTCACCCTGGCACAATGCCAGAGACACAGCTGTGAAAATTACAGGTCTGTTTCATGGAAACATAGAAGAAGAAGGAGAAGGAGGCAGGGCTGGTGGGGAAGGAAGGAGAAAGAGAGCAGAGACCCACAGCCTGGCGTCAGCTGTCGGGCGGCCCACAGCTGCAGTGGATGTGGAGCTTTCAGAGCCGGGGTCTCGCTCACTTCTCACACACACTGGGATTGTTTACATGGGGTAGGGGTGTGTATGTGTGCGTGTGTGTGTGTGTGTGTGCGTTGTCATATCAGGCCAATCTTATCTGTGTTTCCTCAAGAAGCAGGGTA
>NW_019525493.1:1443567-1521127 GCF_002814215.2 Seriola lalandi dorsalis
GGGGGGGGCGTTAAACCCTGTTTGGCTGCGGCCGAACAGAACAGAAGCCCTCACTGTGACTGACAAACGTCAGGCTTCTTCAGTGAAAAGCACATGGCACTAAGCGTCCTTCAGTTTGGCAGATGCTAAAAGCATGACTGAGACCCTGGCAGGTGGGCAGGCGGGCGGCCCCCCCCTCCTCACTCCTTCCTCAGCTGGGCTGAATATCCAGCGAGAGGCCTCCTATCAGAGAGTCATTGTTCATGATGATGATGACAATCTCTCTCTGTCTCCATTCTCCGTACTATCTCAATCCATCACTCTCTTGTCTTTTCACCCTCCCCCTCCGCCCCCCACCATTGCTGTCTCTAACACATTCTCTTAATTTTTCTTTCGCCTTGTTCTCACCTGCTCGCTCGAGACGGTCTGTGTCAAACGGATGTATCTCTGAGGAGCTGTCAAGCAAAGAAAAGCAGAAGGGTGAATGTGAAAAATTGTCCCTCTGATTCCTACTAAGCCTGACTTTTCTGCTGCTCAATGAGATGTGAGGTGTGAGATTCCCTCTCCACTTTCCAACTCCTCTCTGGCGCTTTGCTTCGATCTTTCTGAGTTCAGTCTTCATCACTTTTTTTTCCATCTGACTATCTTCTCTCTCTTTAACCCTCTTTTTTCCACCTCTCCATCTTTTCCAATCAGGCTGTCTGGCATCATGCCTCATCTCTTTGAAGAGGAACAGTAGAAGCAGATAATTACACTTCCTGTCCTGTATCTGCTCTGAAGTGCTGAACTATCATCTCTACATCTGTAGGCTACACACTGAAGCTGAGAAATAACAGCTTACTAAACCAGCATACGTAGGGCTTTCAATGTCATGTGCTTTTGTGTCCTTGACAATTTCTTAACTTGTGTGTTGATTTTAAACATTTTATTGGCTTTCAGCTACTTTTTCACTATAAGTGTCTCAGTTGTTTCAAGGCTTAGACATCACTGTGTGCCCTGTTTGTTTCATCTCTTCCTCATATTTAGTTTATCAGATTGTTTTCATGCTTTGTCCCTGGAAAATCCCCCACTTTTCCTCTCATGCCCTATTATATTTGACTCTTCTGTTTTTCCACTCTTCAAATTCTGATAATCTCCATTTTAAATGATTTTAACTCACACAAACATTCTTTTGCGTGAATAAGTTGTTGTCAGACAAACAAACCAGTCATGTATCACACTGTTGCTATCAGCAATGCATGACACAAATATTTCAATCTGTCACACACTGTTAAAAAAAAGAAGAAAAAAAGCTTTGGTTAACACTGTATTCAGGCCTCCTGTATGTCTTCACTGGATTACTCATATACTGTTGGAATAATCACATTAAAAATATATTTACAATGAAACGTGTATTTATAGATCATTGCGAAATTGAAAGTGAATACTTGTTGCCCAGCTACTTGCTGCTTGTCTCTATGTGGCTACATAAACCACATTGGTTTTAGGGGATTAGATGTTTATTACATTTTTGGTGCGTTCACATGTTGTTGCTGTGTGTAACCGCAGTCACAACACCAAGGAGGGGTTATTGCTCACAAGGGTCAGGAATAGATGGACACAGTCACCATTACAGTGGCATCAGACCTATGTACCTGTCATGACAGTGATGACTCTCTGGACGCTTTCGTCACTGAAGATAATGTCAGAGACAATGAGGAAGGAAACCACACTAGCTCTGAGCGTTACCAGTGTGAACCTCTTTGCTGGATACTGCCTCCTTTACTGTGGTGGCAGTGCTGTGGCTGGCCTTGTAGGTGCTGAGGCCATGGAGAACAAAGCTGTTTCTGGGCACCTGGCGAATCCAGTATTCCCTCTCTTTTAGCTCCATTTTTGGTCTTTGCCAACTACTGAGAGAAATATCTGGCTCTTTAGCTGCTGAATGCTCCACTATGTTCACCAGCCGGTCCCTAACTGCGTCTCTCTGCTGTTTGGTGCTGAGCAGGTACTGTACAATGGATTTTTTAAAGCTTTTTCACTATAAATCGCTGCCTAATTTGGCTGAAAGCAATGCTAAGGAAGCAGAGAGAGTGAACCAAAACAGTAAAGTCATGGTCCTGATGGGTAAACAAGGAGTTGAAACTTGCTATGAAGCTCTAAAAAGGCAAGAGGAGCCACAGATTCAGGTGGTAATTTTCTGCGGGTTCATCACTAGCATCAGCTGTTTTCACAGTCAGATTGTTTCCACATTGTCATTTGATACATTGTCATAAAAAATCCTGATGATCACTGCTTCAGTGGGTTGTTGGAAAAATGATCAACACGCTAACTAGGACAAATAAATAGTAAATAAATAAAAGGGGAAAACTGTATGTTAAGCCTAATAGTTCCACATGAATGGAAGAAGAATAAAGTCGATGAACTCAGTTACTCCTTTATACCTAGCTTATGTTTCCTAATGTTAGCTTATATTAGCCACCATAAGCTACTGGTCATACCGGACCAAGTAAGGCTGTAGCAGCAAAAACCCCTGAGTGAGTTAAATGCAGTTCGAAATGGTACACTATGACGTACATGTAACATCTTCTAAAATGACAGCAGACTTCACATTGTAGCTATTACTATTCTTTTTAGATGTGAAGGGTAGAGTTTGTAAACTTGTTTTCTTTTTCATGAAAAAAAGTCTTTCAGTCCAAGTACATACTGTAGCTGTTTTTGTAAACTTTTTGTTTACAGTGCGCTGATGCTCCGGCAGCTCGAGGGCGGCTGGTCTGTGGTACAATCCGAGCTCTGACTTTTCAGGCAGGGGCAAGAGGAGAGGGAGATCAATAAAGTATTACAGTGTTATTTCACTCGCCCCCGATGCTATCTCTCCACCTTCAGAATGAAAAATTCATCATCTTCAGTAAATATCTCCCGAGATGAGGGTTTCTGGGGCAAGATCTTGTCGAATAGGGATAGAAGGCCAAATGTAGATCAGTTTGGAGATATCTGAGATGAAAATGGTCTGGAGCACACTGAGACGATACAGTGGACCACAACTCTGAAAAAATACTGTTGAGTTTATAATCATATTACATGTCTTGGCCCAGGACTGCAAGGTGTATGCTTACTCACGTGAGGGACTTTCTCCCTGCACACGATGATGAAGTGGAATTTTAATTTCCCTGAACTACTTGATACTTGTCAAGGAACCTGTGGGTTATGTGTGTGATGTTCTGTTTTTTTTAAGTGTTACTTTTTTTTATATAATTATATTGTGAATAATATTTTGCGCCCCTCAGTATTGATTTTTCATGGTTATTACCTCCACCTAGGAGTTTTTTATTTTTATTTGTGTCTGTTGGTTTGGTCATTTGTCAGCATGATTACGCAAAAAGTACCGAACAGAGTTGCACTGAACTCGGTGGAGGGGTGGGGATTGAGCCGGGGAAGAACCCGTTACATTCTGGGGCAGATCCAGATAATTTACTACGAATTAGAATTTATTTTTTCTCTGAAGTCTGGTGTATGTTGATTGACATTGTCAGAGGTCTGCACTCTCTGAGTGTCCTTCTAGTTGATATTCACACCTGGAAATGGATGGACTGCACTTATATAGTGCTTTTCTAGTCTTGGAGACCACTCAAAGCACTTTACAATACATGCCACATTCACAAACACATTCATACACTGATGCAATTTGGGGGACACGTCCTAGAGATCAAACCACCCACCCTCTGATTAGTGCACAACCCACTCTACCTCCTGAGCCCCAACAGCCCGACCTGTCTTCATTGATAATTGCTACAATTAAATTCTTTTTAAAAATGATTCCAAAACACAGAAAAATGCACAGTTTGGCTTGCTTCACTTCAGCTGCAGAGCATGATCAAAGTATCAATAACTGTCTTTTAAAACCAAAAGGAAATGTGCCTTTAAACAAGTCTGTAAAAGCAGCTATAATCAGTGTGTTTTTATAATAACAATGGATGAAATGACCGTGTGTGACGTGAAAAGGTCGCTAATGGTGACGAACACACAGAGAATTATCACCTGACTCTGCAGTTGGCCTCGCTTCTGTCTTTCAGCCCATTGTTTTGGTTTTCTGGCTGTCAGCTTTAATGTTTTGGTTCAGTCTCAATTCTTTTGGTCGAGTTGGTAGTGACGAGAAACAGAGCTAACAGAAGAGTGAATATTGAGCAGGTCGCCAGAAACACAACGTCATATGTTTATGTTGCTGTGTGTGGTGGATGTATAATGAGGCAGTTTGCTAATAAGTTTGCCACATCAACTAAAAAGGTGATAAAATGTGAGTGTTGTGTTCACAGCCCTAAAGTGGTATCAATGCTGGATGAAGGAAGTGTTTGGACTATCCAGTAATGATGTACATATCTGCTGTCTGTATCATCACTAGCAGTGAGTGAGTGAGTGAGTGAGTGAGTGAATGAGTGCTTCCTGCTTGTAGGAAGCACTTAGTCGTCCTGGTCGGACTCATGCATCTCTCTGCAGTGTGTTGCAGTGTGTTTATTGCATTGCAGGTCAGCTCTCAGCAGTCTATACTCCCTCAGCTTCCATCGGTGCTCATGCCTCATTAACTCAACACACTCAGCTCGTTTACAGCTCTTAATTACACAATGTAAAGCTGATATTGATGAGGACAATCAGCATTTACCCCAATTAAGCTTGACTCTGACTAACGGTACATGCTAACTTGATAAAGGGGTGGCGTTCCGATCAGGTTGCTGTCAAAAAGACTGGACCTGCTGTTTGGAGCAGATATTGAATTTTTCCTGTAAACGGAGCACCCACAGAGCGAGTCCAGCTGCTGAGCAGTCTCCATTGACTGCGAGTGTATTTTGTGTGTGTGTGTGTGTGTGTGTGTGTGTCATATCAGGCCAATCTTATCTGTGTTTCCTCAAGAAGCAGGGTAATAAATGACGAGCAGAGACTGATCACTCATCCATATTATTAGATTGTATGTATCATTAAGACAAGAGGATACAGTAAATGAGACTAATTAAGAGGGATATATGCTGTCATTGATCTGACAGGGAAAAAGAAAATCAGCGGAATATTCCTTATATTTGGATGTAGTAGGCTACTTAATAGTGACTTGACAATGATCTTATACGTAAACATTTTTGTCACTGTCATTGTAGGGCTACAACTATCATTTTCATTATTAAATAATCTACCTTTTATTTTGTTTAAAATGTCACCGAATAGGGAAAAAGTTCTTAGAGCGCATTTCTGTAGGTAGACTTATCAATTCAGCTCTATATTTAATAATGTTTGTTACTGTTAACCGCACATAATATAGGAACTTAAGCGTGTTTTATACGCAGCCGGTTTATAATAGTCTTATATATTTTTTCTACAATATTTCCGAAATGGACTAAGTGATCTTGCAGTAGCCTTTAATCATTGTCCTCAAGGACCAGTTGCTACAATTGTCACCTTTCAGGTGACAATTGTAGCAGGTATCAGTGTAATATTCATCAGATTTATTTCTTAAGAAAGAAATACAGAGTTATTTAGCCTCGTTAAGAGGGATTCATGATTGTTTTTATTATGAATGTAATACTCATTAGTGGGTTGGCAGTTATTTTACACATAATGATGATTATGCTGCTATTTATAGTGATAGGCCAAACCTTTATGCAGAGTGAGTTTATAGTGATTTTTAGTGTTTCATGTCACTTCTCAATTTCAATTTGGAGATGTTAGACATTCACTATAGTGAGTTTAAAGTTAGTATCCTGGTGTAGCATTTCTGTAGGTGCTGTAGTGACGTTTATAGTGTGTTGTTCACCATCGTTTGATGCTTATTTTTTTCAATTTCTCCTTATTTCCTGATTTTAAAAAAAAATGATTTAATGCTGATTTGAGGGGAAAATAAGAACAATAAAATACATTTCCATCACTGTCGTTGCCACATGATTGCTAGACGCTGTCCCTATTTTTAAGAAGTGATCTTATTAGGGGAAGTTTGGTGATTTCCACGGGGATGTCTTGGCTCTGGAAACCATTGGGCTGAAATAAACCCAAATATTACTCAAATTAATTTTAGATGTAGCCTATATTTAAAAACATACTACAGTGCGCGTTTCGTAGGGGGGGGGGGAGAGAGAAAAAATCGCCACCGGTGAAAGAGTTTAGTCCCTGCAGGAATATCACAGCAACATGAGCGTGATTTGGCGTTAGTACGGAGGGATGTCCCGGTGCAACGGCGAATGTGAATGCAGGCAGCGCATGGATATTATCTCCAGCATGCCACTTCGGAAGTAGGTCACCGCTCACCGATTTGTTCACCATGTCTCCAGCTACTGTGGGCTGCTCGGTCCGCGGATCGCTCTCCAGGTCGACAGCCCGAGCGAGTAGAAACTGACCGAAAGAAACGGCACGGACCGGGGATATATTTATATATTTTTTTATTCTGATGGGAGATGATTTTCATTTCCGACGGGACACACAAGGTAATGATGAATCGCGGCTGTATTTCCCGTCACAGTTGGAGATGATATAGGATCGTTGGGTTTAGCCTGCATCTAACAACTCGGCTGTAGCCTAATGCGAGTTCCTGTAATGATATTGATATTAACCAGCAGCCCCGCTCCAAAAACCCGCGGTTGATCGAGGATGGTTGGATGTTTTAGACTCGTTTCTCCGCTGTGGAGCTTTTTTTTCCACTTCTCATATCACAGCCTGCACTCCTGCTACGGCATGCTGTCAGATTAACACTGTCCACCACCATGGCCAACTACAAGCTCCAGTAGGCGAGTCTCTCTCTCGCTTTTTTTTTTTTTTCTTTTTTAACAAGACATGCATAGCGCTGCCCTTTAATTGCATTCTCTGCTTAAAATAATCCACGAGTGGATGTGGGTGTGTTTTTAACTGCTGGTGCCTGAACCTGCATGGAGGTGAAGGGAGGTGGTGGTGGGGGTGTTGGTGGTGGAGGATGGTTAGTGTTGGTGGTGTAAGACTGTTGAACTGCTGCTGATTTGCTCCAGGAAAGTGGACTTGGTGATTGCACATCTGAAGCTGCACACACAGCACACCAGCTGCCTGGGGGCTTTTTTCTCTCATGATGACAGCTCCACACCATGTCCTTCTTCTGGATGAGTCTGTGTGACAGCCAGGCAGCGCAGCCACCTCCTCCTCTATCCGACTCTTGATACAGATGAAACTACAGTCAGATAATATGCCTTCAAGAGGAGAGAGAGAGAGAGAAAGAAATCCATGGCACAGAATTATTACTGAGTAGGTTTTTATGTGGCAGTTATGCTCCATTTACTGTGAGTTGTATTATATTTAAGTAAGTGAGTTTTTTATTCTCTTAAAAAACAATTCCCTGTAGTTTCAGGAGTAAAAATATGTCTTTCCATTTGATCTTTTAAGGCAGTTGTTTCAAACCTGGGTGTCGAGACCCTAAAAAGGGTTCAAGGATGAATATGAAAGCTCACAAGATAATTAAAGTGATACAAAAGAAATAGAACATCCAAGTTAATCAAAATAATATTAGATTATTCTATATATTTCTCTAATTTTTGCTTTTTTGTTGCTTATGCTAACCCTGAACTGTCTTGACTAAAGTTACTCAGGTACTGTACTCAGTACTTGAGTATTTCCATTTTCTGTTTTATATTTTTATTCTTCACTACCCACGTTCGTTTGGTGGCTATAGTTACTTTGCAGGCTAAGATTGTCCAACTGTTTTGGCTCGTGACCCCCTTAAACCAAAGCAGTGTCTTTGTGTGACTCCTCAATCATCACAGGTGTAATGTAAGTAGGAGCATTTAAAAATGAAGTGATTTTCTTTATTTTTTCCTCTCTCACATTGTTTCATTTGACTAATTTCAGAATTCTGAAAAGGAAGTATTTAGGTATTTAGTATTTCACAAGAAAAAATTAGTCATTGGAGGAAAGTCTGAAGGGAAGAAAACACTTTTCTGATTCCATCTTATCAGAAACATCATATTGCGACACCACGGATTCATCTCTTGAACCTTTCACCCTCTGCTTCACAGAATTAATTTACGGAGATGTCATTTTGTATCATTTCCTTTCTCACACCTCTGCTCTAGGTGCTCTTTGAGTTTGAGTTTAGGGGAAAAAGTTGTAGCCACATCTGCTTTTTGAGTTTTACCATGTAAAAATAATGAGAAAATGGCTCCATTTAACCAATAATCCATGGTAGTTCCTGAAATACAAGAGTCTATAATATTCCCTCAGAATATCCTGAAAAAGATGTTTTTCAAGAATCTGTTTGCATGTGTGTGTGCTGTGCTGTGCAAAGTGCTTCTGAATCGGCACCGTGTTTTTTTTCATTAACAGCATGAAAAAAAACAAGCAAAAAGAAGACCACAGGATTCATTTTAACCTGAAAGAATCTGTCCTGTTATTTGTTGTGGTCAGTGTGGTGAAGGTCTAGCCCGGGGAAATGATGAGACTCCTCAGCGAGCTCCTGTCTTTCCATTGTGCACGCTTGTCTTAGTCAAATGAAGCAACTTGATTTGATATCCACAGACAGAAACTCAATGTGAGGCTCCTTCTGTCCTCTTGTTATCTGGAAATTAAATTTCTCTCCCATGGATTGCATTTCACGGTTCACCGAGTCATTCGGCAATAAGGGGCAGACCGAGCCATGAGATGGTTTGAAAATGCCCAGCCAGAGAGTTGCGTCCACTCCATTTGTATTTTTAGTTCAATTCGACTCTGGGTATGATCTCAGTCGTTTTAAGAGGGAATAAAATGCTACAATACATCATAGCTTACAAGTTATATTCAGGCTTTAGAAATATCCGTTACAAGTTTTACAGTCATTTTACTGCAGCCGATCATAGGCAGATTGGTATATTGTTACTGACAGACGGAGAAAATGTAATAAAATAGAAGTCACTCTTGTCTGTTCCTTGTTATTAAAGCACTTCAACAAAAACCACAGCAGCTTTTGGTTTTTACAGCCCTTCATTAGGTGTCACATGATAACGAGTTGTCATGGTGAAAGAATAGCAGATTTGCTGCAAACTTGATGACATGAAGTCGTGTAAATACTGCACCGCCTAAATAAGCTGTCAAGTGAATCTGTCATTATTATTATCATTATTATTATTATGCAGTGCAAAAACAGTCTTGCATGCATTATTGACTCATAACCACTCGTCGCTGTCTCTTTGACATATTTAGAATTAAGTTTTTATGACTGTTACCAATATCATACTGTTATTTATCACTTATTTATATAAGACATTAAAATGTGTAATCTTAGACTCTAAGAAATTGTGAGGAGCATTTTCACTCTTTTCTGACAATTTTAGACCAAGGCCGGCAACAATCTGCAGCTTAATCAATACTGAAAATGATCAGAGTTGGAGCCTTATATATACACTCAACTCGTAACATTATATACAACAGCGTGAAGCCAGCAAATGGATCATTTTATAGACTGACTTTTGAGCAGAGCACAAAATTTTGCTGGTGTAGAAAGATTTGACAAATATACGGCATCCGAGATGGAGCAGCTGAATCGCATGCTGGACAGAAAAAGAGAGTAACGATACCAACCTGAGTGTGTAGAAATGCACCATGACACGTAGCAGCTTGTTAAAAACAAATCAGTCGCCTAATTGATCATGTGCAGTGTGTATCAGTTATTGACGGCAACTGAAACCTTTTTGAGACGGCGTGTGGTTGTGGAAGCTGAATGATTTCCTGGCTGGAGAGTCACTTAATATAAAAATGGTTGTTGACTTATTTCTTGGAGGTCAAGTAGCATAATTGTGTTTCATGGCTGCAGCAAAGAGGGATGATCCATCTCTTTATGCTGCACACAGGAGTGTCATTGCATAAAGGTCACTGGCGGTCGAACCATCGGGGACCTTAAAGGTTTTCCCAAAGTGAGGTGTTTCTCTGTGCTGACAGAGCAGAGGGGTGGACGCCTCTGATCTTAAATCTAATCCTGCATCTTTTACTGTATGAAGCTGCTGGAGATGCTCTGCTGCGCGCTGTGCCAGCTTGTTGACGTGGTTGTGTCTTTCTGCCACCAGTTTTGGTGAGATGCGCATCTGTTACGAGTCATATGATCACACTGGTTGTCTTTGTGTCTCCAAATGCTGGAGAATTATTCCTTGATTTCATACCTCACAGTGATTTAGTGATGAAGTGTTTGCTGCCCCTTTTGACCTTGTAGACAACTGAAACGCAGTAGCTTCAAAAAGTACTCAGGCCCCTTCACTTTTTAAATACTTTAGTGTGTTGTAGATTTAATTTTGAATTGATAGAATTACCCATTTCAGTCTAAAATCAATAATCCATAATAACAAATTGAAATCAATTTTTTTTTTTTTAAATGTATTAAAAATCTAAAACTAAGTGTCTTATTTACAAAAGTATTTAGACCCTTAATCCAGTACTTTGAAGAAGTTTTTTTTGGCAGAAAGCATCTCTACGTGCTTTGCACATCTGGATTTGGGCAGTTTATCCCATTCTTCCTGGCAGATCTTCTCTAGCTCTGTCAGATTGGATAGGAAGTGTCTGTAAACTACCATCTTCAGGTCTCTCCACAGATGTTCTATGGGCTTTAAGTCTGGGCTTTAGTGGGGCCACTCATGGAGCGTCAGAGACTCACCCTGAAGCCACTCCAGCATTGTCTTGGCTGAAAGCTTGTCCCAGTCTCAGGTCGAGCGTGCTCGGAGTAGGTTTTTTTCAAGTACCTCTCCTTAAACTCTTGCCCTGCTCTGTGCTTCATCACAGTTTTATCACACAGGTCCACAGGGAGTTTCTTGGACTTCATGGCTTAGTTTTTTTTTTTGCCCTGACATGCACATAACCACAGTTTAGAGTGCCACAGCAAAGGGCCTGAATACTTTTGTAAAAATAAGTATTCTGTTTTTGATTTTTTTTTAAAAAAATACATTTTCTGAAATTTCTTTTCGCTTTGTCATTATGGATTATTGAATAGGCAAAAATCGATTTAAAATTCAATCTACAAGACAGTAAAGTGTGCAAAATGTGAAGTGGTCTGAATAGTTTCTGAAGCCACAGAATGCACAACAGTCTCCACAGTTTTTTTCCAAGTCTAATCTAATAACCTATTCTTTGGGGAAGCTCGAGTTCCACTTGTGGAGATCATCTGTACTGAAGCCCTAAAATTAAATCGATGTGGCATTGTGATTTAAAGATTCAAATCACTTCCTAAAGCATCCATCATATCAAGCATTAAATAAATGTCTCATCTAGCCTTGTTCTTTGCTTCTGTATTTCAGCTTGTTATGTTGGGCTCGTGGTGGATTGTGAGCCATTTAATCAACATTGGTTCAAGGACCTGGGAATTGTCTTTATTGATACAAAGGATGAAAAGGCAATTTTTTATATATATATTTTAGTTGTAATCTTAAGTCAAAGCAAATTTCTAAACTACAAGAGTAAAAAAAGTGGGAAATGAATTGGAGTACATAAAGCCTCATGCTTAAACATAAAATACTATAATGTGCTCTTTATCTCAGTTTCTCCTCCATCCTGTGTATGCAGTGTATTTGCATGTTAAGGAGAAGGGTTGTCTAAGTGGCCATATTCTCTGGGGACCTGGAAATTGACAGCAAACTAAGTAAAACCGGTTGTTAAATAATGCATCAGTAGATCCTGTCTGTTGCATTAAGTCACTCTCAGATTCTACAAGAGTGAAATCTGTGTTGTTCAATGTCTGATCTGTGTCTCCCCAGAGAGTGTATGGACCCATCTGATAATCCATGATGATGCTTCACTGAAGTCCCTCTCTGAGCTGAAACACACTATCGTGAAACCCCTTGGATGAAGACGAGGTGGTGTATCTGCTCCCGGACGCTGAGACCATGGTGAAATCTCAGCGGAGCCTGCCAGTGAAATGTGGGAAGCCCCCGAAGGAGAAGGGAATCAAGGAAAGAGGAGGTGGAGTGAAAAAGGGGAAAGAGAGAAAGAACGAGCTGAAAGGAAAGAAAAAGAATGATAAGAAAGAGTCACACCGATGTAGAAAGAAAACGCTGGCGGTGGGTGATGGAGACGCACTGGACTGTTGCGTCCTGCTCACCCGTCTGGAGGAGAAAGGAGTCATGGGTAAAGTGAAGGACGCACCAAAAGCTGGGAAACAAAAGAGCGTTAAAGTCAAAAAGAAGCTGCACTCCAGCTCCATTCAAAGAAGGACCAAATCTGGACTAAAGAAAACTTCCACAGCCAATCATCAAGCACTGGAACCAAATATCAACCAATCTGACGCCTTACTCATGTTGCCGGCACCTGTCCTCGAGCCCCGCCGGCGGAGAATGGCCTCTCTGAACGCTGAGGCCGTCAACAGCCTGCTGCTTTACAAAGACGATTCTCTCGCCTCCAATCTCGTGAAGAAACGGCCGTCTTCCAATGAAGATGCAGCTAAAGATAGTCTGAATGAAGCTGAACATAGAGGTCATAAAACAAAAAAGGTTTCTTCAGGAGGGAAAGTAGCACTGAAAGCGAAACCTAAAAAACAGAAACGGTCGTCAGTGGAAGCTCTTAACATCGACTGGCTCAGTTTGTTTGCGCCAACCCCTCGGCGTCAGGCGGGACTCACTGCTGCAACGCTGCTGAAACTCACCAGTGCCCCGTATGGAACCAAACGGCAAAAGAAGTCGGAGTCCAAGTCAGGGAGTGGAAGCGAAGCAGCAGCTACGACTCAGGGTGAGATTAGTGGTAAACCCTTGTGTGAAGGAACAACGCAGACCAAAAGAACAACGCATCCCAAACATGAGGAGCAACTAAAGCACAGACAACAGGGTACAGAAGATCCAGTCCATCCCCAGCTGGGCCCTAACATCCAGGGATGCTGTAGCTTATGTAAGACAGAGGCTTTGGATCCCGAGTGGAAAGGCGCCACGGGGGGGCAGGAGTGTCTCAAACACGCTCTCCATTGTGGCTCTGGACTGGGATTCTCCTTAAAAACAATCAAAGAGGAGCAGGTGGAGACCGAGGTGTCTTCCTGCTACTGCTGCTCCCAGGAGAGGTGTGTCGAGTACTGTCACAGACTGGCCCTCTTCCTGGAGGACAAGACCTTCAAGGAACCAGAGGACGGCTCACTGTCCGACGTGTTCCACCACCACCATCACCATCACCATCATCATCACCACCACCTTCAGTCTCCTCATTCTGTAGCCCACCCAGCAGCCATAACCATCAGCCCACACACGTACACCTGTTTCCCTGGCTACTACGTCCACTTCAGCCACCCGGACTCCTCCCCCTCTCCTGTATCACCTCTTTCTTTATGCCCAAAGAGCGGCAAGAGACCCAAACTACTCCCCAGCACAGGTCCGCAGCCCTCAGGGATTAGCCATCCGGTGTACTGCTGCACCTCAGTAGAGGCGTGCTATGGAGAGCCCTGCAGGATCAACGGCTACTCCGCTTATACCAGTGTGATTCCAGCCATCGCCAGAGGAGGGTGCTCCTTCAGCCCCACAGACTGCACCAACTGCAACCACAGCATCAAAAGAGGTGAGTAGACAGCAGACTGCCATTACGAGGTTTACTTTTTATGTATTTCCAGCACTGTGTCAGAATTGTTTCGACAGATATTATCAAGATAAGTTAATGCACAGTTATTTGTCCTGATGGCACTAATGCAACAACACTGACATCTTCCTGCAGTACCTCAGATATGTAGATATGGAGAAGGACGTCGACTTAACCGTTTGAAAATTCTTTTCTGATCTTGGAAATATCAGTTTGACAAAAACTGCTGTAGTGTGTCATTTCTCGATGTATCTCCACTACTTATTGTCAGATAAGAGTAAAATGCCCAATTGAAAAAAAAGAAAAGAAAAAAAAGAAAAACTCAAAGTAAATATTGGTCCGGGTTACGTTTGTTTGCCAGGTCTTGAAAAAAAGATGTGATTGGGTGGTAAATGCAAATGGTGTACAAACTGCCGTGTTAGATGGTGAAGACCAGAGATCACTGATTGAAAGGGTCACCCCCAGTGAGTTTAACGTTGTGTGTTTTACAAAGTCGGGAGGTTTACAAGAGACGGATTAGAAAAAAATAATGATCAAAAGCGCTGCAGCAGAGGCTGAGATATTATGACGTTCAGTCCCTAGTAGGTCAAGTTAAAAAATGCTGGATCCTCTGAATCTCGTAATGCAACTCAATGGTATCTTTTGTTAGACTTCCCCTCCTTGATAATGGCCCATGACTTTCAAACTCCATGCCTGCAGTTTATATAGTTTTTTTGTTATAAATTTGTAGTTTCCAAGCCTGAGTCAAGATATACTGCGACACATCCAGGTTATTTTCCAGACTTTAGAAAGCTCCCCTCAGAGCCACAAAAGAAATTAAACTGTTTTCACAGGTCGAGTAAGATGAACTTCATGTGTAATATCAGGGGCTGCTTTAAGTAAGACAGCAGGGCTTCCTAATAAGTTTAAGTATTAAATGTTCATGAGCACACTGTGGTTATAAGGTTATTTTGCATGCAGCGTCCCCTTTCATCCGGCTGCCAGAGCAGTACAATGTGCTGAGAATAGCTATTATGTCAGGCATTTTTAATTTCCCATTTTGGAATGTCACTTGAGTGGGAAGTAACAAAAAAATATCAGATAAAAGGGCAAGACCTCTTTTGTCTCAGTTTGAATACCGGCCGCCGGACAGTGAATACGAGGCCTGTGCAGCTGAAACCTAATGAGCTGATGTATGAGCTCGAGTGTCAGCAGCAAGTTACTGTGTTCAAGCCGGAGATGTGACCCTGAACAAGCAAAGGTTTTTTTCTTTGATTTCTGCAGTGTAACTGTGTGTGTGTGTGTGTGTGTGTGTGTGTGTGTGTGTGTGTGTGTGTGTGTGTGTGTGTGTGTGTGTGTGTGTGTGGGTGTGGGTATGTGTGTCTGCCTGAATGTGTGGGTGCATTGGTAAAAACACCTGAATGTGACCTTAACCTCCTAGGACCTGGCGTCCACATATGTGGACCTCACATTTTGGGTTCTTTAGACCACAATACTAACTTTTTCTGAACAAGGGCCTGGTGACCACATATGAGGATATTATACTGCGACTCAGTAATCGAAATTTAAAACTAATGTCCTCATATGTGGACATCATTTTTCTCAGGTCCCAATCAGCCTATATAGCAAAGAATAGAGCTCGGGTCTTAGGAGGTTAAAATGACCCTTGATCACACTCGATCACAGATGAACACACACACACAGACACACACACACACACACACACACACACACACACACACACACACACACACACACACACACCCCTTTCCTTGGTCTCCAGCAGCCAAAACCAGGTCAGGCTGTGAGGGTTGATACTCTTGTCTACAAGCGCGCTGTCAACCTTCGTCTCAGTGGAAATCTTGACAAATAGGCGTTTTTCACTGAGCACATTTTGACATGTCACTGTAGGAAAAGCACGAGTGTAAGTAACAGATGATGTGTGAATTCCATTTAGCTGCTTATCCAAAGAACAATGTCACAACAGAGACATTGTTAATGTTATTAGTAACACTTGTGCTTTTCCGACTGTGACAAGTCAAAATCTCTGCTGTGAAAAAGGCTTAAGGTCCACCTGCATAGGTGCTGCCTTTAACATCTCTCTCGCTCTCCTGCTCATTGTTGTCGGGGGTGGCAGAACTTAGCCTTATTAGTACATGCACTTTGGTGACCTCGTGTTATTCCCAGCAAGACTCCACCCAACTTCAACCTGAGCACAGGTTTAATTAGCCAGTATAAGTGTCTGCATTTAGCAGCCAGAAATGCCTCTCAGGAGGTGGTGAAGACGTAAACAATGTTATAAGCAGAGTGAATATTTGACCTGTCCACATAACCATTCATTAGACGGCCACTAACTCTCTCTGAATGAAAGCTAATGTTCTGTATCTGCTGGATGTATAAATAGGCAACTGTTGGCTTTGCAGCTGGTGTTAAGTTTACAGCTTTTTTTCTTTTACTCCCAGCTGTTCAAAGAGTCAGCTGTTGCACATTTAAACAATAAAAGTAGTCACTGCATTATCACTACTGCATAAGTAGCAGTTTAATGTTTATGCTTCTTTGAGCCATTTACAGTATATACTGTTGGTGCAGTGTATTTCACAACTTTGTGAAAGGCAATTGCAGATTAACATAAAATGTTAATCTGCAGAGTAGCTGGTTACTACTTCAGCTGTCAAATAGATGTGGTGGAGAAAATGTTAATTGTTTCCCTCTTAACTATAGTGATGCAGAATAATAAAGCGGCAGAAAATTTGTATTTAAAAACTGTTAAGTTATCAAGTATAGCTGTACTCAAGTATAGTTCTTGAGTAAATGTATTTAGTGGGGTTTCACCCCTGCCTCTATGTATGCATCTTCAGTAGGCTCACTGCAAACCAAGCGGCCTGATGTCAAATGTAGTCTGATGTTAATGTATTCTATGTGGAGCAAATGAAGGCTTCTCCTGAGGTTTGGATCCACAGAGCTGAGAGATCACGCTGGAGTAAATTGACCATTAGTTTACCTTTAATGGGCTCTATATTAACAGATGTAACAGCTGTATTTTAATCTTTCACCTGACTTTCCAGCACACTCTGCTTGTGCGCAACAGAGTGTATTCTGCACCCGCTTATGTACTTATGTAGGCACATATTACTCTCTTGATGATAAAATAACAGTGAAATACTGTGCCATTGATTTCAGACCAGATTTTTTTGTTGGTGAGTCATGCAATCGCTTTCTGCTGCCTAAAGATAACAATGCGCCAAAAATGCGGCTGACCACACCTCATTTTAAGATCAACACGCCCTTGGCGCTCAGATGGGCGCAAGTACATCTGCTGTTTAAACAGTTTCGTCACTGGACAGGAAAATGACAACTGCGTCAGTGCGAAATGCGCAAAGACAGTTGTGGTTCGCTTTGCGCCAGGTGTACACATAAGGCCCTGTGGTGTCATCACCACAGCTGTATTATGGGAGAGTGTACACCCTGTTCTTGTTATCTTGCACACAGGTGGATGTTAGTGTTTTTCACTGTCGGTTTTATGTGGGTACTATAGTGTGTGTGTGTGTCTGTGTGTGCGTGCGTGCATGCGTGCGTGTGTGCGTGTATGTGTTTGTGGCTGCTCTGTTAAAGGCTATAATTGACCTTAATTGATGCTCTGTTTGTTTTTTGTGCTGCTTCAGCAGAACTAATAACAGCTGAGTGCAGTTCATGTCTCTATTATGTAACCTTGTTAAAGGTTGTTGATCACTGTGGCTGCTGCTTAAAGGGCTGTGTGCACATGTTTCAGTCTGTCACTCTACTTCATTATCTTTCCTTTTCTGTTCCTTCCTCAGACGACTACCCATCAACCCTCAATGACCATCACAGCTCTTCCTCCATCCCCATCTCTCCCAGCCCCAGAATCCTCACTGGCTGCCCCATTCCCACTGTGCCTCCAGCCGGCCAATCAGTGCCCCATGTTCAGACTCCGCTGTCCGACCCCAGCCAACCACAGCCTCCGCTGCAGGTGGCGAAGGAGTGCCCGCAGAGTGCCAAGCCGCCCAGCGGGTCAAAGTCTGGCGCACGCAGCACCGGCAGCATCAGCTCGGCTGTCTGCCCTCTCAACAGGGACAAGAAACAGAAGCTCAACTCTCCCAGTGTCAGAGAGCGATCGGTTGCCAAGCAGCCGAAGAACGGCCGCCAAAAAACCACCAACGGCTGGCGGCCAGTTGGCCTGCCCTTTCAGAAAGAGGTTTTCTCTGTGGTATGTAGAAAAAGTCATACTGGTGGTTTTTGATGCAGCCATGATGTTGCCACTTGTAATTAAATCTGGTGTAATTTAACTTGACTTTGGGATGATTTATTATACATGTGTCATTGTCACATCAGGGCTGATTCACTGTTCACTGCATTTCATCCAAACACCTGACTGTCCACATTCCTGTCAAGACACAGAAGTCGTTCAATACAAATTAAATCCTCCAGCATTTTACTCCACAGCCTCTCACAGCTAATCAGTTTGTAGCTACTGGAAGAGTCAGTATTTCCTGCCGCCTGTGTTCTCAGGGGGAGGAGACTCTGGTGCTGAGGAAGTGTTTTGAGGGAGTCCAGAGGGACGGGGACCTGATTCGCGTCAGAGACACTGTTCTGCTGAAATCTGGACCCCGGAAGAAGTCTCTGCCTTATGTGGCCAAGATCTCAGCTCTGTGGGAAGAGCCGGAGTCAGGTAAGACAGCCGCTGTACAGAGTGTTTACTCACAGCACAAGAGAAGCTGAAGTAATGCAGCCATAACTACCTTAAGCTTCAACAGTGAATTGTGTGTTTCTTTTTCTTCAGGAGAGCTGATGATGAGCTTGTTTTGGTATTACCGTCCAGAACACACACAGGGGGGACGCAACCCCAGCATACATTGTGAGGTGAGAAGCAAATCCCCTGGTATGACAGCAGGTGGTCAGCAGATACAGTGGGAAAAGTGTTTGTAAATCAGTTTACTATATTAAACTGCATGCAAGTATGGCTAGAATATTCATACAAACCATCTTAGCTTTTAACTCACTACAGCAGTAAATATGTATAAATCCGCAGCTGAAAATAGTCCCCAACAAATGCACCATTTACTCCTTTACAAGTAATATTTGAAAAGAAAAAAAAAAAAATACAGTGCCCAACTTCCTAAATCAATTTCCCTTTATTCAGAATCAAATATATATGTTTTGATGCATTTTTAAATAAGAAAAATTGCCATGGGGCTTTTGGACTTTTCTTGAGTTTTGCTGACAACAAGAAAATCATCATCAAATACAAGAATTTAAGCAGAGCCTCTTTTTTTCATTCATAAGTGTCTACAGTAAAATATCTGCTTTACTTTGCAATCAATTTATCCATAACCCTTGAGCATCTGCCCATTCTGTGAGTTTGCATCAAAATAAACACATCAGGCTTCAAGAGAAGACTTTTTAGATAAAAAAAACTTCTCAGATTTTCAGGTAGATCCAGTAACTGCACAAGTGTTTCAAAGAGAAGTTAGCACATAAACACACACACACACACACACATACACAGGCATGTTGAGGAATAGCTTCTGTTGCGCTCGCTTCCTGTCAGTAATCTCCCAAAAGGAACAAGTTGCACTTTAATTCAATCTCTAGAAACAATAAACCACATAAAGACCGTCATTTCCCAGCTGCACTAACAGACAACAAACACTTCATGGCAGCAGCAGTGTGAGGACAGTAGCGAGGCTCAGTCTCAGAGGAAGAAGTGAAACGCCTTTCTCCTGTGAATCTGCCTTTACATCTGGGAGAGAACGTTAGACAGGAGTGCTTGTGTACAACACAACAGACAGATGTTATCTTTTTAGCTCCAGCTCAATCAAGGATTATGTGAACCAACTGTGAAGCTTTATTGGGTTCAAATGTTGCTAAATAACACTTTATTTATTTATTTTTTTGAACTAACACATGAATTAAAACCCGACTCTCTTTCCCCAGAATGAGATCTTTGCGTCCCGTCACCAGGATGTGAACAGTGTGGCCTGTATTGAAGACAAATGCTATGTCCTAACATTGGCACAGTATTGTCGGTAAGAGAGAAAGCATTTTTACATATTGTGGTGACTTTAGCATTTTTCTTTCAATCCCATTTCTTTTGCATAAAACACATTGCTTTTGAAAGATTACACGGTCCTGTGGAGATTCTACAGTAATGGTTTATAAAGCTCTTTTAAATCAGGTTTTCTTAGTTCTCCGACAGTTTGAAGCTGCAGGGAAACACGTTTTATTGTTTTTCTGATTGTTTCTGGATTCTGATTGAGCTTGATGTCCTGTGTTATGTGCTGTGTACCAGATTTTGTGCCTTGGTAAAACGCCGTAGGGAGGGCGTACATGACAGTGCCGCCTCCCTCGTGGTGCCACCCATTGTTGGCAACGCCATGCCCACCCACCACTGTGTGCCCGATGACATCGACCCAGAGCTGGTGTTTTTCAGCCGACACGTCTATGACTTCCGCTATGGACGCCTCCTCAAGAACCTCCAGTAGCATCTGACGGGCATGACACGTTGTGCTATGGGACGTGAGCTAATGTTACTCTGGTTTCATCCTCCACAACTTTAATTAGCTACAAACCTACCTGCTGCCTCTGTGAGAGAGGAACTGGAAGTTTAGGATGAAGGAGACATGAGCTTCTTTTGATTTATTATCACTTGTTCATACTTAACATGCCACACATTTATTTAGCAAGAGTAACGGTCTGACATATTGTATATGAGTTGTTATTATGGCAGTGTAAATGGTCTTTATCATACATGGCTCTCTGGTGTTGTAGCAGCTGTGTGAAGAACCTGGAATATACTCTGCTGTAGAAAATGCTACTGTAGCTCTTAGAAATGTGACATTTGATAGATATGAGGAGAAGTTGATGTTACATGTGAATAATGTTACTACCTGCCTGCAGATTATGAGGCACAAAAAGTCTCCATGATACGCCATGGATAAAGAAAATCTGAGACATACTGTGCTGAAACAAAGAGATTTCTCAGTTGCTGAAGACTTAATTACATTTATCATTAGATTTCTCTGTAATTTGCGGTTGATTCGTCTATTTCTTCCCAAAAGCTAAAGGAGAAGATTGATACCACTCTCATGTCTGTACGGTAAAGCAACAGACATTTAGCAGCTGGAAACAGCTAGCCTCCCGTCTTCATGCTAAGCTAAGCTAACAGACTATACAGACATAAATATCAGTGAGAAAGAAAATAAGCATATTTCCAACATTTAAAAAATATTCTATAATTTAACATTTCCATTTTCATGTAAGTGTAATCGACGTGTAGATCTATGTAGTAAACTCTGAACACAGCTGTGAAGAAAGGTCTCGATCAAAAGATTTGATTAAATATACGCAGTTTTATTATCACTGATCACTTTCATGCACAGCAAACAATGGAATGTGGAAGTTTTTTCCGCTACATCTCTTCTTAGTTTCTAGGATAATTATAGGTTTTATGTCTTATCTGTAACTCTGAAATTCACCTCTGTGGTGATTTTCGCACTGTAGGACGGACCGTGCACGCTACAAAGAAGGCACAGTTGAGTTTGTTTGGTTTCGCAGTGTGAAGATGTCCAACGAGCTAAGCGTTGAGGGGATTTTTGTTATGCCAATGCTGAGGGATATTTTACTTTCTCAAAGCTGTTTGCCAGAGGTGTGATTCGACTCTGGTGTCAGCTAACTGTATATTTGCATTTATGTCTGGATGAGTGTCTGATCCTGGCAGATGGCATCAGTTAGTCACCTATATTCTTGTTTCTTCACCAATGAGATGGTGAGTAATGTATTCAGTGTAGCATTTAGATCTGTGATAATGATTCATTCCTATGTTTGAGAGAAGATATGTATTTATTTCTGTACTGAGAAAATATAATTTATTTTCAAAAGATAATTTTAAAGAATAGAGTTTTAGATGAGTGGCTTTCACTCCTGATTAGAAGGAAGGTCAACATTGTCTCTCCTTAGCTGCACTGTCTAAGATGAAAAGTGTGTGAGTCATTTGCAATAGTGTATCTGTGATTGATTGAGCTCGCTTGCCCGATACAAGCCTATTAAATGTTGTTTTGAGATGTTGAAGTCCTCGAGGACGCACCTGGAGGTGTTTGGAAGGATATCAGCTACAGTTTGAAGGACACCTGATAACATGTGACCAGAGATGCTTAGCGTGCAGGACCAAAACGTACCTTGGCCTCTCCCAGCTTCCTGTCATTCTCCTTTCACATGTCCTCAGATGATAAAGCTTTGCCTCTTCACCTTTTAAATGCCGAATGCTACAATGATTTAAATGTACCTTACCATTAGCCTGTGCCCTTGATCTTGCTGCCTTATAGAACATTCCCAGCCTTTCATTTAGAAATGTGTACCAATGTCAGCCTGGGGTTATGAAGCTTCTTAGTGTGCTGATCTTGATTCCTAGATGCTTGAAATGCATCTCAGGTCCATCTCATTCATATGATCTTAAACATAAAACTAACCAGTGATCAACACTTTTATTTTGACAAATGTCTGCACATTTGATTTAGTATCGAACACCTGAAGACGAGATGGCTGTTAAAGAACCGTTTCACATTTTGAAAAATACACTGATTCACATTCTTGCAGTGTTAGGTGGGAGGATTGATACCACTCAATCACATAAAGACTGGAAGCAGCGGTAAACAGTTAGCCTGCGACTAAAACCACCTACCAGCACCAGTACCTCTAAAGTTCACAAATTAACAAATGATATGTTGTTTAATCTGTAACAATCAAACTGTGAAAGCAAGAGTGCTGCATTTTCCACCTACCTCCAGTCTTTGTTTAGCTACTAAGCTAACCGGTTAGCTAGAGCTTCATATTTGACATACAGACACGGGAGTGGTCTTGATCTTTTCATCTAACTCTCTACAAGAACGTATTTTTTCATAAAATGTCAAACATTTCCTACAAGTTTGTGGTTTTATCCTTCTCAAATAACAGAAGCTGTGGTTAGCTTGATTTGTAACAATTGCGATTAATTACTGAACTACTAGGTTTGGTACAAACAGTACCAAGAAGTCCGTAGAAACTTCTTCAGCAAAATCCACTTTCATCTACTGTCCATCTGCATCCTCATTATGTTCCGAACAACCACTTTTTTTGCCAAAATATTGCTAAAGAAACTTTTTGGCAGAGCTTTGTGGATGGTGCTAGCACAACACAGACGTGGTGTACTTTGCCATGGACAGTGAAGAAATGGATTATGCAGGAGTATTTGAGACGAAACATTTTTTACTCTGCTTTGAAACTTGTCGCTGTACTGAGTATCCACAAGCGCTGTTCCACGTGAAGGAGGAAAGTACAAGCTACCTGTCGCTACCTTGCAAGCACAGGGGGTGAGTCTTTGATAGTCGAAAGGTTTTGGGTGGAATATCACTATAAACTGCCCACATCCTGTCTACCTGAATAAATATATTCATTTTGGTTAATTCAGTTCACTAGACTAAAATGAAGAGAATAGACCTTGTCATCAACCTGCCTTTCTCAGTAAACCAAAGGTAATCAGTCTGAAAATGATCGTATGAAAATGGTAGAAAGATCTCTCCACTGAAGGAAACATTTTTTTGAATATCGATGCATGATGAATGTAGTAAAGCCCAAACAGGACAATACTACAAAGCAGAACTGGGTAAACTACATTTGGTTTGATTTCATTTTCAAATCCAATCGGGTGTTCTGGATCAGTGTTAGAAACCACACACAGTTCATATCATGCCCTTAGGAATCACTCAGCCAACTAATTATGTTTAATCAAGATGTGTGATACTTATGTCTTAGTTGGTCCTCTGTGCCTATTCCCATTAACCCGTATATATTCCAAGCGTTTTCCATGAAGAGAAGGACGAGCAGTTGCTGTTGTTTTTACTCACCTTCCAAATGCCTTTCATTTTTGTCAGATGACGCTGGTCTGATCTTGAATCACCACAAAGAAATGTTTGCACCAAATAGAGAGAGAGAGAGAGAGGATGGTATTAAACTGAATTTAACTTCATTCCCAGGTGTACAAAAACCTAGACTTTGGTTCTTCTGATCTGAATTTATGTTCATATTCTTTGCATGGCGTTTCGGAGGTATCTTGGAAATATTAATCACAGCACAGATTATTTGTATGGTTTCAAATGGACCTCTGTAATATAAGAAAAATATTTAATTGTAATAAATAATATATGAGTTTGAACATGTTTGAAATTTTTTTTATTTTTTTTATTTATGGCTTACATCAAGTTTACTTGGCAGATACTCTAGCCGGGTCGTCAGCTGTAGTAATGGTTGTTGCCCACACGGTGGCTCACTCTGCCAATGTTTTTATGTCTGACCTGGTTTAATTAAACACAGTTATCACGGTGATCGCTGCACTGAGGGGTGTTTCACATTATCTTAATACTGATGTGACAAATATTGTATGAGAGAAGTTAATGCTCTACAGAAAAGGGTCATGCAGAACTGCAGAGACAATATTTAAAAGACAACATTGACACATGTAGTCAATATTAAGTGACTACAGGTTTGCAGGATACTTGAGGCAGCAAGCTGTATCCACATTACAAACTTAATAAGGTTGGTCAAGCTCCTGTGTAATGATGACTGTCTGTTGTTTCTTTTTACACTTTTTTTTAAAAATTAAAAAAACAATTTAATTATTAATTTAAATTATTATATCATATATATATATATATATATATATCCATGCAAGAAAAACTTAGAGTTTCATGTCTGGTGCGTGAGGGCAATCTGAATGTTTTCTTTATTTCGGGAATTATTCATCAGCCTATATGCATTTAAATCTACAGAGGAAAACACAAAGAAAAATAATAATTTATCCATGTGAATCAAAGTCACTTTTCTTTTCATTGCCTCAAGCCTTTCACTCGACTTTTCTACTCTTCCCACCTGAACTGATTACGATCCCATGTATCTGATGTGCCGCATAGACCGTGACAGGAAGGACAAGAGCGTGAGCATCTTGAAAGCAGACACAAGGAGACATAAATCATCTAACATCAATAATCAGGACTGATGAATATGTATGAGGGCTCTGGCATAACTCATGAGGTTATGAGATTTTTAATGGCATGAGGAGGTAAATCATTTGCATCTATAACAGCGAGCATGTGTGGGATTTGAGTCGTAGAGTTCAGCTGCTTCAGTTCACAGAGTATTTAGTAGTGGGAGTGTGTACCTGTGTGCGCTCTCAATCATCATTGTGCAGGGAATGTGTTTCTATGAATATGACTTGTTTCCTGCAGTGACAGCCATGTATAGGATCTGTGATTCCCAACCAGGGGTTGGTTGCACACCGGGGGTTACTTCTGCAATAAAAGTAACTGATAAACATTAGAAATTGTTAAGGAGAAGTAATAGAAACACTTGAGATAGTTAGTTAAAATGATTAATAGTTGAAATATGTAGCTAAAAGTAATGGATAACAACTGAAATTGTTAAGTAAAAGTAAGGATTAAACTTTAAATGGTTAAGGTTAAACAGTTAAAATAGTTACCTTTAAGTAATGGACAAACATTTGAAATAGTTAATCATTTCACCTTACTTTTACTTAAGTAAAAGTAATGGATAAACACTTGAAATAGCTAAAAGGACAAAAACTGTTAAATAGTTAGCTAAAAGTAAACTAATTTACTGGTTAAACAGTTGAAATAGCTATAAGTATTAGATTTTTTAAAATGTAGCTAAAATGAATGATTTCCTTTCAGCTAACAATTTCAACCACAAATTTGATTTATAAACAATTTAATTTGTTAACTAGCTAAAAGTAATGAGGTCATAGTATAACAAACACAAAAAAATATCAACTGAAATGAACGTATGTGGAACATGGCGAAAGATACTTGAGTTCATATGGAGGTACGTCGGACAAAAAAGAGTTGGGAACCACTAGGTGCTTTCACTTATACTTTCACAGATGAAGCAGTTGATGCTGTGACCAACTGCTGTAAATGAATGTCAATAGCCATTTACTGTTTTCTACAAGTACAATATGTTGCCTTTTTCCCAAAAGCCTCTCCAACAAAAGATTTTACCATGCGTCAGAAGGAAAGTATCTGGAGAGGTGAAGAAATGGCCTTAAATTGGGGTTTTCTCATGTCATGTAAGACATGATTTTGTGCTGAGGGCCAGAGTATTTCAGTAGAGGTCCTGAGGTGTTTAAATTACACCACCTGCAAGGCTTTCCACAGACTGACTCATTCCAATTACCACTGTCGTCTCTTCTCAACATCTCCTGCGCTCTGAACGGCTGAACACAATAGTGATGTACTGAATCACAGGTACGGTGGCTTTACTCTTTGGGAAGTTTCAGTTTATTGAGGTGATTTGATGCTGTTTTTTTTTTTTCTTGCTAAACCTAACACAGCACATATGGTGCTACATATTCTGCATGTTGTAAGAAATATAAATATCAGCATGCTCTTCTGTTTCTTCAGATTTACATAAGAGCTGAGACTGAATACTTCCTGATTTAGAGCGATTCTGTGCTGCTCCTGCTGTTCCTTTGGTCTGTGCAAAATCCTCTCCACATGAAGGCGGAGGAAACAATTAAGTCGTTACTTAGCAAACATTCAGGATTTTCATGCTTCATCAAAATTCTCACTAATTATTCTGGGTTTTTTATGAACCCTCACAGTCCACCCTTTTATGTAAAGCTGTGACTCCACAGGAGATGTTATTTTTTTTAAGAGCTTGTGAGTCGACTGAAAAAAAAACCCATTATACAATAGCAAGACAAAGTCTGTGAATTGTTTTCTTCAGCTCAAAATGCTCTGCAAGGTTATTGTAGAAGTGTGTGTGTGTGTGTGTGTGTGTGTGTGTGTGTGTGTGTGTGTGTGTGTGTGTGTGTATCATCAGACAATAACACCATATTTTTTAAAGAACTATTTTGTATTGTTTTTCTTCTCTTTCATAGGTCTCAGGATGCCTCAGTTGAGTTTCTTTTGATCATTTAAAATGCAAAGAGTACTGGACAATAATCAAAACAGCTTGTGAATGGAAGGGGACCATCTCCTGACTTTATACACACAGCACAACTATCGGTGGTCACCACATAAAGAAGACCACTGACATTTGCATGTGAAGACTTTGTTAAGTCTGCTCACATTTGCATTTTCATAAAGGATGTTCGCAACATGAGAATGGCAGGATGCATAAGTAGAAATGTGATCTGCCTTTAATGTATTGCATTTGGATAATTTCATGCACCCATTATCAGAGGTGACAACAGTTGTGTTTCCCTGATATGATATTCAACGAGTGGTGTTATTATATTATTTTCTGCTGTAAACTCATATATCAGACTGCAGCTCATCCTTACTTACAGTGCTTGTGCTTGACAATCATCTCCCAACCATCAGCTGCTAAAACATATACTTTATATCCTGTAATGTGGTCTGAAAGGATAAAAAGGAAATCTGGGATACTGAATGAAAAGCAGCCTTTCCACCAACATCCAGTCAGATGCTCTTTTTTGTGAGATAGAATGAGATCAGGAAAAAGAGCCATTTAGAAAATGTACAATGGGATGCATTAGGTAGCTTCTTCTTTTTAAAAAAAATATATTGAAAAAGACACCACTGAGCTTCTTAACTTAAGAGACATCATAGCACACAAAAATTGATTTGAGTTTCCCTCAGATATCAGGCTGTATATTTGATCTAATTGCTCATTAGGGACTATTAATGGCATGTCAAAAGATAGAATAGTTTTCAGTTGTTCCTTTTCCATGGAGTATCAAAGTCTCATCATCATGATTATATTTAAAAAATGTTCTAACAAAATAAGACTTCTTTTGAATAATCTTTAGCTTTCATTGGCAATAATATTGTTGACTTTCAGTCAAGACGCTCTGAGCTGTTAGTATCAGTGACACAAGTGGTGCTGTATGGACAATATTTAAAGGACCTATATTATAGAAAATGAGATACCAATGTCTTTTTTGATGATAAAACAGGTCTAGATGCTGTATAAATACTGTGAAAGAATCAAAGTGCTTGATGCACGAAGAAATGCACACAGCCTGTATTCAGAAACTGTGCCTTTAAACAAGCCGTTGGGACTTCATTAACTTTGTGATGTCACCACCCTCAGCCATGCACCTGCATTGCCCACCTGGACCTACCATCCGACCTTGCAGGATTTGGTTTCTGCCATATTCTTATTCAATCTCTATTAAGGACTCTTATTAATGGTAATTATTATTTAACTTAACGTCACAGCTGGTCTCTTGTCTGTAGTCCCAATCCAACATTTAAAACTGTCTGACAGCTACAGAAGAGTAGACTGTCCCTTCTCCTTCTCCTACTAATCCACTTGCCATATTCCACTCTTGCTGTCCTAGCTGTCCGATCACCCACCTCACTGATGTTTCCAATGGTCTTGGATTCTGTGGCCACACACACTCCCCTGGCTGGTGTCGATGTCCACTGGCACTGTACTGGTCTGCCCGCAGGGTCTAGCAGCTGAGGAAAGTCTGTTTGTTCATCTTATTTCAGCACCGACTGACCATCGCCATTTGCATGACTGGTGAGTTTTACCAAGCTACTATAGTAGGCTACGATCCACTACCTGTGGCTCCAGAGAGAAACCTACTTGAAACCACAAATATATCTTCCTATGGATATCAAAACGTAAATATGGGAGTTTTATATATTGTGAATTGTTTTGTGACAAGTGCAAGAAGACAGAATACAGAAGTGCATTATCTTGCAGTAATGCATGTGAAACATCTGCATACATTAAGTAAGCACAATTTGAAAAATGTAGCTATCGCTATGAGCAGATTTTAAATCTTAACTAGTAATGTTGTTTTATCTTGGCGGGTGGTGGTGTAATAGGGTCAAAAATTATTCATTCTAATATTTTTTATATATCCTAATGAACAGCACAGATTATGCCTTTTTATTCAATCACCATCTAAAAGTTGACATTTAAACAATGCTTCAGATTTTGCATATTGCGTTCTGTTCATCAAATGTCACAGCTGCAGCAGAAAGTGATAAAAACGTTCTGTAGCTCAAGGCCAAAATGAATGACAGAAACACATTATTCACCCATTATCATAGAAACTCTTCATGTTCCTATTTTATTATTCAACCATGGTGATTAAATTGAGAGTGAAAGATGTTTTCAATAAACCCTTTTATTGAGTATCTATTTCAGGAAAATAGATCTAATATTACACTTGTAATACACACATACAATTAATCAAAGTGTACAAGAAAGACAAATAAACATATTAAACTTTCATAGAGCACATTTTATATACATAAATGTCTTAAATTTGATGTGGAAAATTTCACATGTAAGAGATTATGAATACGTACAAGAATCGGATGGAAAAACTAAATTTCATTGTGTTTTATCTGCAAGGATAAGAGCAAAATCACTGTCTGAAGTATATTTTTAAACTCACGTTATCATATTTTTCAGTGCTACATGGACTTTCAGTACATAAACATCCATACATGAAAAGTAAAAAAGTCATTACACAAATAAATCCTTTAAATCAAAACAGGCTGATGTTTTTACATCTGTATAAATTCAATGATCGAGACAGTGTGTAATTTTTGTTTCATGAAAGCCAACTCCACTGTGTGAGCTGTTTGAATTTCACTGTACTTTAAATGGATTCTCTTTTCACTGCATTTATCAGTATGAAGGCTGACAAGATTCATATTAAATCTGAAGATGATTTCTGATGCAGAGATTAACATTCACCGTTGGGTAAAATTCTTGTGTCTGTTCATCTGTAACAACAACTTAAGCGTAATTGTCTTGAAGAACCATGTTATTTGCAGCAGCACCTGGAAAATCTGCCACAATGGTGGAGTTGTGAAGACGTGGCATTCTATGAGACATTGTCAGGATGCTTGACACTCGACCCTGGTCCTTTCCTTTTCCTCTTCTCCGGGACAGGATGTGGCGACACAGGTAGGACAGGAACTTGTCATGTAATGAGGCGTAAATAAAAGGGTTGTAGCAAGCAGAGCTCATGGCAAACAGGTGACTCGACACCTGGATGACATTAATGTAATTCTTCCCCAAGATGGAGAAGTCTGTGTCAAGGTCACGGATCAGATTCACCACCTGCAAAGGTAAACTATGTTATCTGAGGTATTCATTCAAGGTACTTCATTTGATAATCAATTCAAGAATTAATTCCTTTAGGAATTTGTTATTTTGAAGCAATAGTTTGACTTTTTTGGAAGTACTATTATTCTCTTGCTGTGTAAATTAGGAATCCCAAATGTTTGGTTCAGTTCAGTTTGGTTCAAACATTTGTAGTCACTGACTATGTAGCTTGTTGTTTGCATCCCCATTCAAAATTACTTCAGTATGTACATTAGTAAATAAAAAAATCACTGTTCATTCTCCCACAGCATTATTCTGTCTTCATTTCAGCACTATGTTTAGCCTGTTGCTGGTTCAAGCTGTTGATTACATTTCATTCACTACTAAACTAGGCCTATACAAACAGTGTTTATACGTTAAATAGATTAGCAAGCAACTATTTGCGACAGAATTATCAGAGTATGATTTTTTTCTGTGGCTTTCGCTGCCTTTTAATAAGCATTTAAGAACGAACTGAGCAGCTGATTAGCAGAGCTTAGGAAGACTGGGAATGGAAAGAGCTAGCCTCGTTCTGTCAAAAGGAAGCACAATCCATCTAACAGCATTTCTAAAACACACATTATATCCTGTTGGCTTAATATATGCAAAAAGGGAAGTGTATAACAGACGTGGAGTGGTTTTATGAGGGTTCCTGGAGTCTCCACTGGTTGCCTGGCAACATCATTTACATTACAAGTCACTGTGCAATCAAGAACAACCGAAGATATAACATGTTCATTTGTGAGCTTCAGAGGTGCCGGTAGATGGATTTTGTTACCTTTGGACACAGCCAGGCTAGCTTTTTCCCCCTGTTTGAAGTGTTTATGCTAAGCTAAGCTAACTTGCCCCTGGATGTAGCAGCCAAGAGTGGTATCAATCTTTTAGACTCACTCTTGGCAAGAAATTGAGTTGGCATACTGTATGTCTAACTATCCCCTATGTATCCCTCAAACTATAAATCTCCCATTTCACACCTGTACCTGTAAGGGGAGCCATGAAAAGGCAAAACAGAGGACGGACACCAGCAGCAGGCAGAAAGTCTTTCTCCTCCGTCTGCTCCAGGTGGCCCTCGCAGATCTCAGCTCTGGACATGCGGTCAAACCAGATGTGGTCCTCTGCTTCAACTGATAGGATATAGCACAGTAGGAAATGGAGACAGCAGCCAGAGGGACAAAGTAGGAGAAGAAGAGAATGAAACAGGAGTAGATGAGGCGACCTCGCTCCTGGCCATCCCAGAACTCCTCACACACGGCCATCTGCAGGCCTGCAGCCCGCAGGTCCAGGTAGACAGTGTGCAGCGCTGTAGGTGCGGATAAAGCCAGAGAAGACAGCCAGATTAGGACCACCAGAGCCCAGCAAAACTGGCAACCAGCTCTCTTGCGAATGGGATAAGCCACAACAACGTAACGATCGACTGCAATGGCGATGAGGGACAGGACCGCTGCGTAGACAGCTGCAGACTGCATTACAGTGACAAAATGACACATGAGGGGTCCAAATACCCAACCACGCTTGTCAAAAGCGTAGGATGCCGTCAAAGGGACACAGAAGATGGACATGACCAGGTCGACAAGCGCCAGGTTGCTAATGAGGAAGTTTGTGGTGTTGTGTCTTTTCTTGTTGTGCCAGATGAGAAAGAGCAGTAGGACGTTCCCAGAGCAGGCGATCAGGACCACAGCAGAGTAGAGAGGGATGAAGAGGAGCTTGAGGTTAAACAGGAGGTCCAGGCCAGAAAAGGAAGAAGCTGAGAACGGGGAGGTCAAGAAGAAGGGGCGAGAAGAGTTGCAGCAAGAGGAGGAAAAGGAGGATGAAGAGTCAGACATGGCTGGGGATGAAGAAGGAAGAGCTGGAGTAGAAGAGTTCACCCTGGATGGGTTCAGTGACTTCTCCCAGTCCATAGCTGCGGAAGCCAGAATGAAAAACAATTTATTATGAGATCACATCAAATAACCTGCTGCATGTTTTGCATGCAACATACCTGATTTACCATCCTAATTGCCAACACATATTTATTGAACATTTTTGATTGAGCCCAAAGTGGTTTTGACATGATGATAAGATATAGAGACTGAAGAGATGACTCCCATTTGGACAGACTAATTAGTAACTGTCTTCAAAACTCTCAGTCAATCAATGTCATTAAAAAGCTGGAGCAGGGCTTGTGCTGCAAGTCTGCCTCAACAATAATACATCCATTTACTTTCATCTGGCTCACCTTTACAACATCTTCTCCTCTTCTCCTCTTCACTCGACACTTCTTACCTCTTATTTTTCTCTACCTCTCCAGATCCTTTCCATCTCATCATTGACACACTTTTGCTTTGTTTTTTTTTGTAACCAGCCAGCAGTCATTCATCCAATCCACATGAGCTTCACTTTGGTGCTTTTTTTCCTCTCTCAGTTCTTTATAGTCAAACTGATACTTGAAGATTGTCATCCTGAACATCTGCTAATACATCTGCAGGTAATCTACACTGACGTCAATTCCACATTTTGAACTGAGGCTTAGAAAATATGTATTTCTCAGGGCTGTGGGTTAGGAGATTAGGTTCATTAACAAACAAAACAGCAATGAAGAGAGCCGTGAGAGCACGCGATGGCTTCTCTTCTTAAATTTGCAAGATAATATGAGGACGATAGAAAGCATGCTCATTTTGTCAGTATCATTCATAAAAAAAATAATAAATCACACCGTATCTACGAAACTAACAAAAATAAACAACAAAAGGAAAACAATCAGTATGTAGGACAGATTTTGTCAAACTCCAAATAGTGCAAAATGATATGTGGAAGCTGCTTCATTACACTGTTAACTGTAAATGAAAAACTGTCACTGGCCTACTGTAAAGAGTAAGTGCTTATTAATTACCCACTTAGGCTGAGCAAGACCTGCTGACCACAGTTTTCCTACTAAATTATATGAATTTTCCAAGGAAGATTGGTTAAATCATCTCCAGTAAAGATCAGAATAAAGGGATTCTCTTCACATGGTGAATCAGCTCATTACCTTATTGACGTGACCTTATAAGTGATTCACACAACTATGATCTAGCTCCTAAGACATAAAGACATAAAAAAAAATGATATTGATAAATCCCCCAATCTTAAACTTAAAAATAAATAAAAACAGTTTTCTCTCTAAAGAATCTCATGCAAAACTGTCAATTGCCGGTGTATGAAATTTCAGAAAGTACAAATTAAATTAAAAGAGTACCTCTTGGAGACGTCAGATGTCAGTCAGATTTTGGGAACTTGTCAGACGGACAGTACAGTGTGTCCTCTGTCAGCCTCTCCTCTTCACTGCAGCCCGTCTGATCCAGAATAAAGAGGTGTGCTCATTCTGTCTCTCTCATCATACAGCATACAGTGCGTGTTCATGAGAGTGAGTCACATGGCTTGTCTGTCAACTCAGTCTCACTCAATTATGACCAACAATGAACAATCATTTTAATCTCCAATGATATTCCTCTTGGGAACTATGGTGGCTCCCTGGTAATAAATAGTGAATTTATAATGACCTTGCCCTGTTTTATGGTACTTTTTATCTGCCATGGAATCACTATAATTTTCCTGTTGGGACTTATAATGTGTCTCAGGTTTTATGTAGTCAATTTATAGTGACTCTGAGGCATTTTATGATATTATTTCTCCTACACGGTCACTTGTTATCCCAATTGTATCTCGAAAAAGACATCTCAACAGATGATCAGAATAAGGAGAAAAAAAACAAATCTTGAACAGCCTGTGTCCTCATCTTCTCTGCATTATTTTGAATGCTGAATGGCACACTTCCTGCTGTGTGGTTTTTCACACCGTGGCCACTTTTTTTAACAAACACACCCCAGAAACCAACAGGAGAGAGTAGAACAAAAATTGAGCAATTAAGGGACAAACCACGATCTTTCTCCGGAAGTACACATCTTACATATTCATAAAGCTAAACCTAATTTAATGATTGTGAGTCTTAGTGCCAGAGCTGCCCAAAACCAGTGTGACTGTGTGATTCATCAAGTGAGGGGCAAAGGGCGATCCAGGAAATAAATTCATTAGCACAGGACTACTTGAAGGGAACAGAGGGCTGATCGTGAAGGTAATGGAGATGTCCATGAACCGGTGGACATGGGAAATATTTATCATTGTTTTATCATAGTTCAGGTTTTCCTGCCATGCGATAAACTGTTGCATTTCACATCAGTTTCAACATTTGGGGTCTTTTTTTTTTTTTTCCTTGTACTGATGCCTAAGATTTATTAATATTTAAAAATGTGTGTAAATTCAGCACTGTAAGATACAGGCAAGCAATTGATATCAGAAGAGCAGGCTTCACATTTGTATTCTTTACAATAGATTCTCTACAGAGAAAAACAGAACTATTTTTGTCTCACTTTTTTTTTGTCCGTATTCATTTCTGGGTGTGATTTTTATTCTTGCCACACGTCAAAACAGTTTCCGTTCAAGATAATGCAGACATCACACATATTGAATTACTGTGACGAGGTCTGCAGGACCTGCCTGGTCTGCCTGCCGAGCACACAGCCTCTCCTTCCAGTGGACGCTTTTTTCCTCGGATCGATCTGGACACTGATGGGGACAGAATCGTGAGAGCTGCGAGCGCCTCCAAGAAAGCCAGGAGGGTCGTGGGCTGTTCTTTCCTCTCTCTTTAGCGAGTCTCTCGTGACAGATGTAGATGTCTGTGATTGCAATATACACAAAGTGAAAAATGAGTGGTACCACCTCATGGTGGACGCTGATGTGTTAAATCCACACCTCCCATGTGTTTGTTGTGGAGCATACGACAGCCACAGTGCCACTGGAATATGCCACATGAAGTGGAGCAGGCAGCAGTGTGTCAGCAATGTGTCTGTTCCACTTCGTGTGACATGGACACATCCATTTGACAAACACAAGTGGCCCCAAAGGTCATGGCAGGCTTTACTAGGGAAGTTGTTGAGTTATGAGCCAGTCGAACCCCTGAAGGAAAAGCCTTAACACATTAAAGTCAGATGTGTCATCGCTGCTACTGTGTCCCGACACAAAAAGCTCAAAGCCCCATTTGGTTGGTTTTTCCTTTCATGTTACTGCTCATATCTTGTCTGGGCCTTAGCGCTTTGTCCTGGGTGGAAATGGGTTTTGCAACTGTCTTTGATATGATGAAGCAGGAGGCCCAGGTGGAAAAGATGCTTATTGATAGTATCTCATTTTTTGTCACTTTCTGTTATTTTCCGAAAGTGAAAGTTCATGGATATCACCTGTGATGGGCCATCAAAGTGGTAAGAATCGCAGGAGATTTGATTTGTTTTCTGTCTTCAGTATTTGCAGCTGTCTCCCAGTTTCAGGAGTGCATTGTAGAACATGAGGATACACTAAGTTTTAACTGCTACTTCAGTGAAAAACAGCTTGGACGGGTCGAATGGGCTGTAGCTGCTGCTGGGATTGAGTTTATGTCCTAGGGACTTCACTGGGATGAGTTTTTTTTGGTGGTGGAGGAGTATCATCATCCATTTCTGTTCTCCAGGAGTCTGCTTGCTGCAGCCTTAAGCTACACTGATGTAGCAGCTGTGACTGTATCCCTTAATGATCCAATGTGTTTCCAGAATTCATTATTGTAATTTCCTTGCAAAGGAATCAGTCCTAGTCTTCTCATTAAATGATAAATATACACTTTAAGCTTTTGGAAACTCTATTAATATAAAAAAAAAGGAAGATGAAAATGACTTCTAAGAGGTCGGTTTGTGTTGACACTATGATATTCTATTATAATTTAAGGTTAAATATTTTTTCTTTTTTTCCCAGCGATGACATTCAGTGTTAAATGGTTGATCTGACTGTTTGTATCAGGGGACATCACAGGCGCATATTTTTATTAACACCTTCCAGAGAAGGAAATTACATTTTAATCAAGGATGGGTGCCAATCAATTTTTAATTTCCTGCCATTCGGGGCGTCACACTTTCTGTCATCCCAATCCAACCTGTTACCACAAGGCAGGACTCTGTGACACCTCGAGTGTTGGCAAGTCACTAACTATTCTTACTGAGGCGGGAACTGTAATGAGGATTCTCTGGAATATGTTAAAAGGAGTCCACTTTATTATGTCAAGATAACTGGCAGAATATGTTCTCCACTTGAAAGGGAAAGGACAAACACTGTTGTAGTTTTACTGCATTCAGTAGCTTCTGGGGCCTAGAAGAAGACAGACAGTGAGCTAATCAGGGCGTCCCCTGAGGTTTTCATGTCAAGGACCCCATTGAAATTGATTCACAGAAATGAAGCCATGGCTGCTGTTATTCAAATGAACACTATGTGAGAAAGTTTCCCCATGCTGAATTGATTAAATTCAGAATTACACTCAATTTATAAGTTACATCCAGCTAAAACTATTGCTGTCTTATGCAACGACTCTGCAATTAATTTTACCTTCACTAAGGTTATGATGTTTTAGGTTACCTTCTTTTTGTTGAGACTGTGTCAGAGAGGTGTGGATTCAGCTTTGTGTTCATTTTGGAGGTTTTAGTTTGGGGAGCTGTTGAACTGAGAAGAGTGATTAATGTTTTGAGCATCCTTTTTATATCAGTGAAGGGAAACTCTACACACCATGTGAGATTTCAGTGAGGGACGGGAAATTCCCACTGTCATTCCCATTTTCATACTACCAATATTTTCAACCAAGTGTTTATGACATTAAATATTAAATATTAAATGTTTCCTTTTTTCTCACAGATTTCCTTCAAAGGACCGCTCACAATTGACTTTGACTTTAAAATCTGGTTCTTTGCTGCCACCTAAAGATACTATAGTCAGAAAGATACACAAAACCTACACTTCCTACCCTTTCTCTTGTTCTCTTTCATGCACTTACTCATGTTTGTACTTAAACATATGAGGGCCCTCATTCATATAATGCACTCCCCAGCCCAAAACAACTATATCTCTATCCCCAGCTGTACCGTACACGGAAGTAAACATACTTCTAACCTTAAGTCTAAAACAGTCCACACTTTGCCAATATGTCCTCAATCCCAAAGTCTGAATCTTAAATTGGTCCGCACAAAAGATACAAGTAAAACAGCATGCATGCAAACACACTGCAAGCGCTCACACACACACACACACACACACACACACACACACACACACACACACACACACACACACACACACAATTCAGTGTCACAGAATATTCTACATTTTACTTGCATTTCAGCTGCACCTCAGCTTGTTAATGAGCAGACAAATCAAAAGAATCAATTCTCCTTGTTTTTATTTCAACGTGGGTAAAACTTATGTAAAATCAACATGGCAAAAATAAAGATGATACACAATATGTTACAATATAGGAATAAATCACAGAGTATTCCTACTTCAGATATCACAATTTTTAGACAGAAAAATAATGGTTCTGGAAAATAATGCATTGCTTACGTCTTACGAGTCTAAATTACAAGATGATACTGCACGTGGTCCTTCATTAACTTTTGCGTGTGCGTGTCGGGTAGCGAGCTATTCATGTCACAGATAGAGTTAGTTTAGTCACTACACAGACTACACACTATAATTTTGCTGCGAGAGGACAAACAAGTGTAATTTCAAACTCTTTTTTATATATATATATTTTTAATGGTGTGATGTGGTTGAAGGGATGAAGAGCAAAGACAAAACATGTGTGACTGAATAAGTACTTAACACTCAGTTGCTGGGGATACGGAGAACGATGAAGGGCTGTAATTGCTTCTTTGACCGCTAATAACAAAAGCTTTGGCCAAAAACAGCAGTATGACATAACACAGCTCGAAATGAACGCAGTGGCTAACAAGTCCACCTCATTGAATACACTCCAAATTAGGTCTTCTGTTAGTGTTACTATTTTAACACACTCATTTCTCTGGGCTGTGAGTTTCATCTTCCTCAGTGTTGTCTCTCTCTCCCTCTGTGTCCTCTCCGTTTTGTGTTTGGTTTGGTCCTGCTGCATCCTTATTCTGAGACGGCCTCAGGAGATATTCCAGCTCCTCTGCGCTGATGGCCACCTTCTCAGGAATCAACCACCTCTTGAAGTGTTCGAGGGCACTGGGTAGGGAGGTGCACAAAAAGTCAAGGACGTTAAGAAGAGAAGAGGTCTATCTAGAAGTCTCTACTACCTGGGAGGCCTGTATTATATGTAAATCTGTCGTCTACAACAGTATTTAGTGACATTGATTTGTCATATAGTAAGCGCTCACTGTGTAGGATACCGTCTTTTCTTTGGATTTAATGGGGCAGTTTTTGGAAAACTAAATAGTGATGTGTATATATATATATATATATATATATATATATATATATATATACTCCACCTGGATAACCCTTTGCATCAAATCCATGTCCTACCTCTCATCCATGTCCCCTCCTTGGAAAAGCTCTGAGGTCTGGGCGTCGTGTAGGAATCTATCCCAGCATTCTTTCTTAGCTTGAGACAACGAGCGCAACATGTCCCTGGAGGTCACATCACTGGACTGGCCCTTTAACTTCTTCAGACGGTTCTCTGCAGGAAAATATAGGCAAAACATACTGTGTTTTACGTCTTACATCAAAGTTATAATTAACATATTTTGAATGGAGGCTCAAGGGAAACTATTTCTGACTGATATTTTATTAAACTATTTTTGAAAAGGTTGTTATGAAAGTGTAAGTTTTGTATTTGTGCTCAGTTAGGTTTTTCTTGCAGGTTTTTCCACAACATTTAAAAGCACAAGTGGCTCACTTCACTTGAAATTAAGGTGACATTACTTATATATAAAACATAGTGAGCGCAGATGTTTTATTTTGCTAAAACTGTTATGAAAATATTGTTGTAATGTTGTTTTACTCATTTGTATTCATGATGATCTTTAAAAAATCAGTAAGTCACATGAAAAATTGACAGACTACATGTGGGGTAACCCGGAAACAACTTCTAATACAACCCTTTGGAAGGGGACAATAGCTCATAACAAAAACATGGTATATGTTTTACGAGTTGTGCTGCTATTTAAGTATTTTGAAGCCCTCTCATCTCTACTATCTCCCACACATGTTGAATGAGAATGATGTATGTTGGGTGGCATGATCAGGTGGATGGAAGGTGAGCAAAATTGGAAAGTCATGAATGGGACAGCGAGAAGCAAGAAAATACCTAAACTGGCAATGTAGATCTCAGAATCCTCCATGGGTTCCCACTTGGAACTAGGAGAATTAACATTTGTCCCATTTGATTGTCCATTGATCTGCACTCCTACTTGAGCTGCTGGCTGGAATGAGTCTTTAAACTCGGGGTTGTTTTCTGGAGCTGCTTCAGCTTGCACTTCCGGCAGACTGGAGCAGATCTCGGACCACAGCTCCCCGCTGGACCGGACCTCCTGACTCTCGAAGTCGTCGGTCATTCTGGTGCAGCCACAGATGTCAACATCAGTTATAAAATCACTTAGCTTTAGCCTGTGCCTTTCTCTTTCAGAAGCATTACGACAGACACTTTCTTGGGACATTTAAATAAAAGACAGAAATTGAAACAATGCACATTTCACAAAGCAAAGAAAAATCAAATACTGAGCTTAATTTACACCAATATACTTGAGCTAAACTGGTGTGTAACCTAATTTATAGACTATTTAGGCATTTCAAATGTTCTTCAAACGCTGACACTATAATGAAATACAAAGTGTCTTCTCAACATCTTACCTTGGTGAAAATCGGCAGGTAAACTGTTATTTCTTCTGATGAATTAAGTTAAAGATTAAAGATTAGCCTCGCTAGCTAACTGCGTCCATGATCCACAAGCTTTAAGGAGCGACAGCCCACTTCCTTATTTAGGGGACATATGATTGGACACTGTAACCGCCTATCTAACTGCTTTGAGATGTGATTGGCTCTGTCTGGCTTTGTCTTAGAAAGTCCCCGTCTTATTGGTCGAGGCTGCGGGTCACTCAGGAGTGAGCTAGGAAGTTTGTCTCAGCAGGAAGGAGCGGTGGCGAAGGTAAACAAGTTCCCTGACCTCTGTTGAATTATTTTATTCGTGAGTGTTAACTATTTGAAGAACCTTGATTAGCATTTGCAGCCGTTATGCAATATTATCTGTTTAACATGTAACGTGAACTTGTTATCACAGCTGTAAAGTACGACGCTCGCTGGCTAACTGTTCCGTTTAACATGTGAATAATCTGATTCACAGGCTACTGGGAATTGTTGACAGACCTGTTACAAATGAAAAAATGACCACAACTGTGTCTGTCATTGCCACACGGAGGAGGCAGTCAGACTATAAATGTTATGTTGCAGTTATGTGATCTTAAATAAAAGACACATGATCATCATGTCACTGCAGGGATTCCCAGGGTAGGAGATGCGACCAGCGTTGCGCCTGGCAATAGTGGCTTTCCCTATGGGTGTGCTGCTGTCTCGGACAATGGCGTGGATGTCCAGTGGCAAAACACATCCCGAGCTCATCAGCAGGCTGAGGGGTAATGGACTGAATTTATCAGCTTTGATATCCCAAAGTCTTTATGGTTAGGGGTGGTAGAGGTGGTTTTGGTTCAGGTTAAAAAAAAAGGGAAACACAAATAGAAAGAATTACGCTCTTTAGCATAACAGAATTTCACATTTGCCACATTTGCTAGTTCAGTTCAGTGTCATTTCCCTTTCTTTTCTCCTTTAGATCATGGAGTGATCCGCAACGACAGAGTATTTGATGCCATGCTGGCTACTGACAGAGGGATCTACTCTACAGACTATCCCTATGCAGACTCTCCTCAGTCTATAGGTATTCCTTCCAGTCACTCTTAAAAAAACATGCAAAGACACATGCTAATCAATATGGTAACAGGTGTTTGAGTTAATACATTTGTGCCTGAAAGTAATAGCCATTTCATGAGCACAGATGTGCACTGTTTTTTATCACAGGCTACAGGGCGACCATCAGTGCACCACACATGGTGAGTAACAAACTCTCAGAGGACTTCATATGTTTTATACAGTGGGCAGGGCTAAATAATTCACTTATATACTGTACATCCACATTCATTGACATTTTTCTTATGGGCCTGGTTTGACAGCATGCTCATGCTTTGGAGCTGTTAAGTGACAAACTAAAAGAAGGGGCATCAGCACTGGATGTGGGTTCAGGAAGTGGATACCTCACTGCCTGCTTCGCAAGAATGGTAAGTTCTACATAAACTTGGCATCTTGCCAAATAAGCTGAATTGGTATTTCCTCACATGAATTGATACAAAATATATGAATGAGCGCAACAGCTGCATTTTTTTTATTGTGTGTAGACAGGACCCAGTGGTAGAGTGGTTGGTATTGAACACATCGATGAACTGGTTCAAATGTCAATAAAAAACGTGCAAGCTGACGACCCAGATCTGCTCTCCTCTGGACGGATCAGACTTGTAGGTGAGTCATACAATGACAAGGTCATACCATCTGAAATTTAGATGTTCACACTGCACAGCTACACAGCACTATAAGAGTCGTTCTTACATCTGTCCTCAGTGGGAGATGGAAGACTGGGCTTCCCAGAAGGAGCGCCATACGATGCAATTCATGTTGGTGCAGCTGCAGCTACTGTTCCTAAGGCTGTAAGGATACATATGGCCTTTACTCTTATAAAAGTAGGATAGAAAATAATAGAAGAGAATAAGACAAAACATGCACATGTGTTAAGATTAAAGACCCTGCTATAGTAAAGTGAACTGTAAAATATTTTTCTTGTGTCTCCACCTGAACTGACTGAATTCGCCTCTTGAACTGTACCATCATCATAGAGTTCTCTGTGCTTCCCTCTCTTTGTTAAAGCTCTTGGAGCAGCTGAAGCCAGGTGGGCGGCTGGTTCTCCCGGTGGGCCCCGATGGTGGCAGTCAGGTGTTAGAGCAGTATGATCGTCAGAGTGACGGGACCTTCCTCAAGAAAGCACTGATGGGAGTGGTTTACGTCCCCCTGACTGATAAGAGGCATCAGTGGCCCGGGTATTGCACAAAAACTCTTCTGATCTATCATTTTAAAAGCAAAATAAGTGAGGGAAGACCACTTTATGTAATGACTCAAAGCTGCACATTATTTTTGGATTACCAGCATAAGAGTGTTTTATACATCCATGCTATCCTTATCCTTCTCTCCTCAGAGGTGAGCTCTGACTGCAGTGTGGTTGCCCCTGCAGGAGATGGCGTTGGTGCTGCGTCTCCGGCACCCCATAGCACTCCTCATGGTTTCACTGAGCTCCAGACTTAACTGCCACCTGCCCCGCTGGGTTGTCACCTAGCAACGTACGAGGAGGATCTCGCTCTATTTTCCTGACCAGGTTGTCTTTCAAGAGTGCTGAAAGAGTGTGACCACTGCTGGACTAATAACCTTTCTACTAGAATCCATGGAGTCTGTAAGAGGCTGATAAGGATATTGTGGATGACAAAAAAGGTTGTCTCATTATTATTTATGGGTAAGTCAGTGAAGTTCAGCAGTGACAAAATTGCAATAACAGCTTGAAGAGCTACAGTCTGTGTTCAATCCAGATGGATGTATAATTGCTGAAGTTGTGTGTAACCTTATGGGAATGCTTTGGTTATGAATGCAGTAACAAATAACAATGGGTTTTAATGAAAATTTTGCAAAATTAACTAAGTATTATATATTTTGTGGTAAGAACTGCCTCTTACTCACTGTATGTGTAGGACATGTCTTATTTGGCATTGTTACTGTAGAACAGAAGGGGCATTGTGCCAAAAATTGATGAACTGAGGCACTTAACTTTTTGAAATTTACAAATATTGTAATTATGTGTACACTCATCCGATTTATTAATAAAACCCATTAAATGGATAGCATATTGATTGTTGTCAAGCTTTACTGAAAATTAAACTTGAGTCAAAGTGAACTGGGATCATGAGAAGGTACAGTACAGTAAAGGAAATCATAATCTCCTTAAGAGTAGCACTTATAAAAACTAATCATAATCAGATGCATTAATTCTTTTTTCACTTCAGAGCAATAACACAATATTTTACACAGAATATAATCGGTATTCTATAACAAAAAAATGTCATTCCATTATCAAAATGAGCAAGGAGAAAAATCTTATAATGTGTGGATATACATTCATCAACCCATGTACATATTAAAGATGCACAAATACACAAAAAAATACAGATGACTAAACACTAACATTATTCATTATGTTCAGATTTGCAGTGGATTTCTATACAATTTATTAAATTTAATGATGATGTTTTTTTTAGAGATTTCTACAGACACAACCCAAGATCTTATTTCTTACACAAAAACCTGGAACAGAAGGGGCATACAGTTTCAGCCTCGTATTAGTTTATTACTCTGTAAACATTGTTTGTAAAGTCATTTATGACTTGTCTATCAGACACAGCATTTATTATAAAATCTAACTAAGTGCACATTGTGAACAGTTGGTGGCGATAATGACCCGGTGAGGAGGTGATGTCCCCTTTAAGACAAGGAATCAGAAGAAGAACCATGAGCGTTTGATCGTTTGGACTACACATTCGTCTGATTGGACTACATATTAACGTCATCATTACACGCCTCAAACGAGAAGGACCTAGAAGGTAATGCACGTGAGTGTCTTGGTTAGGGGCTTAAGAAAATGTTATTTATTCTTCGTGGGTCAAACTGAAGTTAGTAAGCGTGTAGTTTCTATAGGGCAACGCTTTGTTTCGTCCTCTGACGTTACTAAAAGTCTGAATCGCCTTTTTTATTTTCCACGGTGTCGATACGGCAGCTCGACCATGGAGCAGGCAGTTATTGCTCCAGGGTCACCGGCGGAGGTGAGCAGCGCAGTGTCCACGCAGGGAACCGCCGCTAATGAGGCAGCAGGAACTGGCAAACGTAAAAGCGACGAGCCGGGCGAACCAGAAACAAGCGGCCGAGGGAAGAGGCGGAGAGGAGCGGGAGGGAAGAAACTCCGTCCGGGCGAGAGATACATCCCTCCTCCGCAGAAACGGAACCCCGGTGTTAGCTTCAGCCAAGAGCATTTCACCGAGACCTCTTATTACTTCGAAGGTGGTCTCCGCAAAGTTCGTCCATATTACTTTGACTTCAAAACCTACTGCAAAGGTCGGTGGGTTGGGAAGACTCTCCAGGAGGTGTTCAAGAGCGAGTTCAGAAGTGAGTCTATCGAGTACTACCAGAGGGCTGCCAAAGAGGGTCGCATCCGGCTCAACGAGACCACTGTGGAGGACCTGTCTGTGGTGCTCAGGGTCAGTGTCATCACTACACACATGTATATGATTTTATTATACAGGTAACACTCAGGATCACAGGTGTGGTCTATGAAGCTAGGTCTTCAACAGCATGGTAGATGTAACCATACTAATGTGGGCTCACTTAAAAGTCGTGTATTCGTCACTAGATTTCATGCATCTGAGCCAAAAGTAAATAATAATCAGTTGACAACCAATCTCAACTCAACTTAAGGCTTGTTCTGGATCTAGTGCCTGCATCACATGATCCCCATCGGCAGATTGAGTTTGCTCAGCTGCTGTATTAGTTATGAATTTTCCTGTACTTCTCATCCATGTTGAAGTGGAGTTTGAGTTGAGATTGTTTTGTCATGTCCCGTTTCCATGGTGGAGAATGAACTGTAACCAAACCAATATCTGCACCAGTCTTGACAACTCATGGTAAAAAGTAATATGCTATACATAAATATTTCACATTTTGTAAGACTTTTAATTTATTAAAATCTATTGTTTGCCTGTTATGTTAATTAGATAAAGGCAATTTTAAGATGTTTTCCATTTTACATTACAACACAGAATTTCATTGTCCGGTGATACAAAGATTTATCAAGTCAGATTTTTTCCAGAATGATTTCTGAAATACTTGACAATGCCATCTGAAAATTACAGTTCCACTGACCCACCAGGACCACCAGTTTGATCAGCAGAAAATAATTAAAAGGTTATTCTCAATGCCTAAACAATTATATGATGGTGTGCAGCATAATGATATTGAAATGGTCTTCTTCCTATATCAAATAATCCTGCAGGAAATGTGTCTTGATTTTTTTCTTGCACTGACAGACATATCTCATATGATCGAGCCCGAGGTTTAAAAACTATTCCTCTCATAAAATAGGCAACCTAACAAAATTCAAACATTTGAATTTTAACCTGTGAAGGATGGCAAACGTCCTGGGTGAAACATCCACCTATGTTGTCCTACTATCCACAGAATAATGACCACATGAGAAACACTGTCCACCGTCACGAGCCACCCGTGGTCGACAGACCCCTGGAGATTCTGGCGGATGACGGTGAAGTGCTCGTGGTCGACAAGCCTGCCTCCATCCCAGTCCACCCTTGTGGTCGCTTTCGCCACAACACAGTGATTTTCATCCTGGGGAAAGAGCGGGGCATTTCGGAGCTTCACACTGTCCACAGACTGGACAGACTCACCTCTGGAGTGCTGCTGTTTGCCAGAACATTGGAGACCTCACAGAAACTGGACCAGCTGGTGAGAGACAGACAGGTACGTTCAGGATGGTTTGGATTTAAATTCTGACTTTCAGGTGATTAGGCAAATTTGAAGTACCCCATTACTGATTTCTGACTGTGATCAATATACTACTGGGTTTTTAGAAGTTCTTTACATTTATTCTCTTTCCCAGCTTGAAAAGGAGTATGTGTGCCGAGTGGAGGGGGAGTTTCCAGAGGGTGAGTTTAACTGCAAGGAGCCCATTCTGGTTGTTTCCTTTAAAATCGGCGTCTGCCGGGTTGACCCCAAGGGAAAGGAGTCCCAAACTGTCTTCCAGAGGCTTAGCTTTAACGGAAAAACAAGCGTGGTCCGCTGTTTACCCCTTACTGGCCGCACACACCAGATCAGGGTCCACCTCCAGTACCTGGGCTTCCCCATCCTCAATGACCCCATCTATGGGTCCTCAGCATGGGGTCCTCACAGAGGTAAGGGGGGTCTGGTGGGGAAGAGCGATGAGGAGCTGCTGCAGGCTCTGGTAGAGGAACATCGATCTCAGGAAAGTCTGCAGCTGTTGGATATACCAGGTGACGGTGTTGGGAATGAGGCAGAAAAAAACAAAACATCTGAGAAAACAGACAAGTCAGATGGTGCGTCTGAACCTGGCAAGACTGGACAAAGTCATCAGGCACCGACTGATGCGTGCAGTGGCAACAAAAAGATAGAGACACAGGTGTTGACAGGTTGTCACTCAAACAATGAGACGATAAACAAGGTGAGTCAGGGCTGCACAGTCCCAAACAGTAACAGCACATTACTCCAAGAGTCTCAAAGCCATCACAAATCAAATGGAAATCAAACGGAAGCTACTGACTCTACCCAGAACACTCCTCCAGGGACCAGAGACCTCCTGTGTAGTGAATGTAAGCTGGTACGACCAGATCCTACAGAAAAGGAGCTCATCATGTATCTCCACGCTTTACGCTACAAAGGACCTGACTTTGAATATTCCACATGTTTACCTGATTGGGCCAGAGAAGACTGGGTCGAAGCTGATTAGATCTGGCCTGATGAACACTGATGAAGACTTTGGCATTCAGGTGACTGCGGTCAGACATGTCATGGAAAAGACCAGAAATGTGCTGCATTTCTTTGGATAGTTTTTTTTTTTTTGCAAAAATATGTTTTTCTTTTGGCTCCAAGCTATTTATGCCTTAAACACAAGAAGAAAATGAAATTGTATTCTTTCTCATTTTACTTTGAGGACTGTTTTTTAATGTCAAGAATATAGTTTTAATTTAATTTCATCCTTTTATGCCTGTAATCTGTCTGGTACAACAGCCAAAAAATTTAAATAAATTAAAGCCAGTCTGCAGGAAAAATAAATGTATTTCATTTTATTTCAGTTTGGTGAAAAATTAACAACATTAACAGCTGTAAATAACAGTGGTGGCAACCTTTTTTCATTTCTTCTGTTGTAGAAAGCCTGTGATTGATTTTATTCCTCTCTAAGGCAGAGAATTCTGCTGAGTGATTTTAAAGTGAAGGCTCTTTGAAGAATTGTGATTATACAGTTAAGATGTCAAAAGCAAACACTTCTTACAACAAGAGAGCTTGAAAATAACCCTGCTCATAGGCATGTTTCATATATATATATTTATAATAATTTTGTCAAGGCTCCACCACCAACACTTCAACTCCTACACCTCTTTGTTTTATACTTAATATCCTATTGAGTACCATAAATACATCTTATTTTTTAAAGGACACACCCTTTGCACAAAACACACATTTTTAGCTTCAACCTATTGAAAGACATTTGGCACATGCTCATGTCCTAAATACCGTTGGTATTGAGACACACGTGATGTTACCTCTCAGCTGTGGGATGGGCTGTAGAGGAAGGCGTTCTGTTCCTCAGATAATTGCCTGTTGGCGTTTCTCTTAACAGTGGTGCAGCAAGGTTTATATACAAATTCTTAGCTGTTGAAGCTGTGGCATGTGATGGTACAACTACTGCTTTGGAAATCGAAATAAGAGCTCGCTCCTGTTTCTTTACAAAGGCTAAGGCATATACCGACATCCACAGATCCAGCAAGAGTATGCACCTTAATTTGCCAACAGTGTATAAACCCACAGTGTACACAGTATAGTGTTATATCTGAATTAGAAACATTTTAGCCTTTTAGAATCAGTATAGTAAGTAAACATTACATTTTTTTGGCACTGACACTGGAATAAACAGCCTGACTTTTAAATTGACAGTGAAACATTAAATGCAACCAAACCATGACACTAGAAATGACACATTTTTGATTTTCTACGTCATGGTCACAATGACATACTGTACATATCATTTGTCACAAAGTGCAAACTCAACTGACTGTAGTTTAGTGAGAGCTCTTTGCTACTGTAGATGTGATAACTGACTCTTGCCAATATACTGTATGTAATTCTGCACACAGTCACACATAATGCATCTCTCTCTCTGTATATCTCACATTTATCTTTTAATATTATGAAGTCCATGAATGTATATGGCTCATTAAGGTCAATTCCAGCATGGAGAAAGGCCAGCAGTTGCACAGAGGTGGCACTGTATTTGTTAATAACCCAGTCGGTGCAGATGTTAAAAAGTTCCAGGCACAAAGTAAATTCTGCAGCAGCAGGTGCAGTACTTAGTGTTTTTTGTTTGTTTTGTTTTTTTGCTGACATCCTTGTAGCTGTAGTTTCTTCAAGTGTGACTTTGGTGCAAAATCAAGGCAGAAAAAAAAGCTTCATCTTTTATGGTCTTCCTGGAAATTCTGGGTTGAACAACTCATGCTTTGATTTGACCTTTTTCTGAAGAAACACTCATGCTTTGACCTCATTTGTGAAAGAAACTGTAACAACCTTAGCAGCAACATAAGACAAACATGCTGTCACATGTTACATTTGCAGTTAGCTTATATTTCCTTTGAGTATTATACAAAAGAAACATTGTATGTTCCTTTTGTAATTTGTATATGCTTTTGTATTCCTTTTTTTTTTTTTTTTAAATATAAATTCAGAGCATTTAATGCACAGTGTTTGCAAAGATTCCTCCAACTTTGCTCAACACGTATCCTCCTGTTTTCCGTCTCTCTTTATCCAAACATCTGGTAAGTCTGGCTTACTGTTGGGTAAAATAACCACTTCTTCACTCTGACTGGTGCGGCCCTTATTACAAGTCTCATAAACAGTTTCTTTCAGTGAGAGGCGAAGCGTATCTCTCTTCCCATTTAGGTATCCTGGTTGTAACTGAGCCTCTCCTTCTTCATGTTGCTGTGGGTTTGAAGGCCCAGGCTCGATGTCGCTGAGGCATGTTTCACAGGAATCCTCCAGACCCTCGCAGGAGCTCTGGGACAAGGAGGAGAGGTGCTCTTTGTGGGAGTGGTGATGGAGATGCTCCTGTGTGGTTTGTTCCTCTGTGCTGAGAGATGGCTGGTCAATGGTCTCCAGTGTGTGGCTGATTATAGTCTCCTGTATGCTGGAAGATGAGGAGAAAGATGTATTGCCCCAGTGCGTCACCGCACCAGGCTGACCTCTGCATGTCTTACAGAGCAGCTTGTCCTTGGCGAGGTCCTCTTGGGCCGGTCCCACAGGCCGCAGGGTGTTGTCTTTGTAAGGTGATGAAGTCTGGAGGGCTGGAGGTGGTTGGTAGATCTTATGTTGACGACTGCATCTCTCTTCACTCTCCCCATCCATGCTATTTCCTCCCACATCTCTCCCGCAATATTCAATCTCATCAGAGAGCACAGAGGGCCGGTTGGACAGTTTACTGGTGCAGGTGCTGTTCTCAAAGCTGTCACTCAGCCGATAAGCCAGCGGCTGCAGCTCATACTGCTCTGGCCCTCTGCCCCCACCCCCACCCCCTCCTCCTCCTCCTCCTGCCCCAATCTGTTTCTGTCTGTGCTGACGTTGGTGGTTGGGGTAGAGATAGCCACCTGCTTCTTTGTCATAACTCCTCCTCACTCTAGATCTGCCAAAGTCGCCATTAGCAGCTGAGGAGGAACCAGGTTCTGCTGCCGAGCAAGTTGACAGTACGCCGTCAGCCTGGTCCGAAAAACACGGCAGCGTGATCGTTCCACAGTTTTTCTGGGGTCCAAAAAAACAGCACAGGGACTGGAAAAAGAAGGTTGCAAATCCACATGCTACACATTTCACCAAAAACAGGAAAATCCCCAGTTTTCTGAACAGCAACGCTGTGGCAGGCAACATGATGATCCCCATTGAGAAAAATGCACCAGAAACTATTGCTACAGGACATCCCATCCTTTTAGTGGAGTGTGCTACTTTCCCAATTTTGTCTGAATGAGGAGCCAAGCTGTAGGATATGCAGTAGTTAGCTATAAAGTCAACAGAAAGTCCTGCTGCTGATGATATAAACAGAGCCTCAATGCCGCTCAGCTGCCATTCAAGAAGAACCAGGAGGCCGACAGTGACAAACACACTGCCTCCGACAGCTACAGTGCCATATATACTCAGTGGAATATTCCAGGTGGTTAAAAGAAGCAACACAAATGTGATAGCTACTGAGAAGCCAGCTACTACGAGAGTCTCTGAGCTCAAGGATTGTTGTAGATCAAAAAGAGACAGGTGACTGATGAACCAGCCGTTCTCGAGTCCTTGTGGGGCTCCTGAGATTTCTTTGTTAAACCATGTCAGGATTTCTCTGTAAAAAGCACTGGTTCTGCTGAAGTTGAAGCTGTAGAGGTATGTGGTTTTGAATGCCAACACGAGGGCAGCGACCCTGCCATCTGGCTGGAAGTACAGACCTCCGCTGTGGGCCAGATGGCCTTCAGCGTACCTCTCTGCCAGCATCATGCTGAGGCAGTTCTCAAAAACACTGGGAGGGTAGGGGAAAGGGATGTCATTACAGCAGAAGTGAAGGGCGTCATCACTCTCTGAGCACCGTCTGACAGATACCCAGTGTATTAGCTGCTCCACAAGACAGATATTGTCTGTCATAACGTTTCTATCCTCAGGTGATGGGGGGGAATAAAAGCTTTGATTCTGGACCCGTCCACACAGGTCCCTTAACCAGACCTGAGCATCTGGTTGGCTCATGTTAAAGTCTGGGTCGAGAACCAAAGACCCATTGCTTTTAGGGTTAAAGTGATCCCCGTTATCTGTTGGCTTGACGCCCCAAACAAGCTTTAATGTAACAGGTTTATCCTCTCCATTTCTCTGTCTCTCAAACATAAACATGTGGCGATATTCTGCGTCGTATCTTTCAAACGGGTGACTGGAGCGGAAAAGCTGGGTGACCTTGCTTTCTAAGGTGGGCAGCTTCATGCCTGGGTCAATGCAGGACATGTAAGTGCCCCCGGCAGCGAGCACCGCAAACCAGCACACCCAGATGTACCTAAACTTTACCACTCCACATGGCAAAATTTTCAGAAATAATAAATTTGAAGTGTCAGTGAGCCCTCGTTTTAATTCTCTCAGCTTCTGGCCGAGAGTGAAGAGGCATTTTTTGCGTGAGCTTGTATCCCAGAAGCCGCCGGTGTTTTTGGAGCAGCATGGTTTCCATCCCTGCACTGCCAGCGATGCAGAAGACGCCTCAGTGTAACGCTCCCGCAGAACAAATGAGCACGGCAGCCACACTAACGCCAGGAGTGAGCTGATGAAAGAGGCAGTTCCGAGATAAACAGAGAAACATCTGATTGCTGTGATGCTGCTGAGATAACCAGAGAAAAACGCTGCGCTGGAGGTCAGCCCGGACGCTAGAATCAAATAGCCGACTTCCTGCAAAGCTCTGTATACTCTCTTCTCCAGGGAGGCTGAGGGGTTCTGGGATAGCTGCAGATTCCAGAAATCAGCAAAGATGAAAACCTGATTGGAGCAGCTTCCCAAGAGGATAAGAGCTGCTGAGAGGTTGACCAGGGGGAAGAAAGTCAGGCGAAATGCTACTTTGTACAAGAAATAAGAGGTCAGGAGGGAGCCTGTGATTGCTATTACAGATAATGCTACTATGAAGAGAGAGTGGAGATAAAGAGCCATAGTGAAGAGAAGACAAACAACAGCTAGGACAGGATATACTGAATCTCTTGCAAGGTAATGCTTGAACAGTGTCTGCTTGATGCCGAAGTCCATGCCAGTGATAGTGGTATTATTGTAGGTCAAATCCCTGCCTTCAAGACTGCTCATATACATCTCCATCATGTGCTCCCCTTTGTCGAGGGGTAAGAACAGAAGGCTGTACTTCAGTGTTGGGATTTGGTATTCAACAGTCTGCGGCCCAAGGAAGTCTTTATCAACCAGGAAGTGCAGGATCTGGAACACCACGCGTGATTGTTTGCAGCGGGATGGGACAGAGGAACAGCTGCCATGTTTGGGTCTGTCCACACAGGCTTCAACTAGATGTCCTTCATGATAGTACAGAGCGCATGTCCGCAGAAGGTTCAGAGACTCAGAAACCTGGTGTAAAAGGGAGGAAATGAAATGACATTCAGACACTACAATACGATCAATTTCCCTTGTTGAAAGAGGGTGCTGTTATTCTGTAGTTTTTATATTGCCAGCAATTCCCATGAAAATACGAAAAACTAATCTTTAACAACATATAGCATGTACAGTATGTTGTTACATTTTTAAAAAGGCTAATTGGTTTCCTGAAACAGCTGGGCACTGTAGTTTTTAGCAAATGTTTACTCAAACAAGAGGAAATGCATTTATGAGGACTGTTTTCAGTGGCGGGTTAATACTTTTCTAAGCAACAAGCTCTGGGGCTGAAAAATGAAGCAATCGCGGAAGTGCCAAACTGCAGTTCCTCGAAAGTCCACTGGAGGCTGGCTCCAAAAGCGAGTCATTCCCCATAGACCTACATGTTAAAATGCCCAAATTTACAGCAGAAATAAACATGTTTAAAAAACGGTTTTGGTCCTTGACAACTGTATAGGGGGTTGATTTTTATATAATTCAGCCATATAAATTTTAAAACTCAGTTATGCATAATTGAGGGCACGTCGTTTTAGGTGACAGGTGGGCGAGAGTATGCTTGCCACAAACCACCTTTCACCAAAGTCTCAGTTCCACACGACCCACGTCTTTGTCCTTTTAGATTAGCCGGGAGTTAGGGAGTCAGGCACTGCCAAGATGCCAACAGTGGAGCAGCCCACTCTGAGCTTCAAAACCAAGTGCCCAAGTTAATTTTGAAGAAGAAACAGGCTATATCAGGCTTTAGTTACACAAACACTGTCATTGTTAGTTTCAGTCTTTTCATGGGATTTGTTGAGACGAAGAAAAATATAAGATGTAGGATATTACAATCCTATAACCTACATCATCAACTTCAACTTTAGTTCCCAATTTCTTCACATATCCCATGAGGTTTTGTGCATTGTGGTATACTGTCAGTTTAGAAATTCGCTTTGAATATTTTTTTCTTTATGAATGTTAAACAATGTAAAACTATGAGTGAGTCCTACATCTATCTTCTGTGAGGGTCTGACACAAAACATGTTGTATATGTGTTATTCATTCATTGACAATAATTAAAAAAATACCTCTAAACAAACAAATGGACTTAACATAATCTTACTGTAATTCAAGGTTCACTTTACGGACTGTTTCTTATCAAATACACTGACTTCGATTCAAGATTATTTGGTCAAGAACAACCTTTCACAATGGGAAAAAAAGTACTGTAATGTGCTATTTAGTAAAACCTCATGTTAATGATTATAATTTATATGGTAATTTGTTTGTATGCTAATGTTAAAAATGAAAAGAAGGCTAAAGTACTTGGTGTGAGGTGAGGCTGAGGCAGCAGGAGGAATTAGTGAGGACAGCCAAGTAATTCCCCAGAGACCAGCTCGGACAACAGCCGCTCCTGGACGTTCCCTCAGCCTCCACCCTCACATGCTGCTGGCACAGGTCCTGGAACTGAGCCTGGGAGCGAATCTGAATCAGACGAGGGAAAGATTTTTTTGAACGCATGCCCAGTTTTGAAATGAAAAGGGAATTTATGTACAAAAGGTAATGTATACAAAATAGTGTTTTTTAATTGCTGCAGAGCATTCAAATGTGACGGGTAGAGGGGAGGGTAGAGATTGACAGAGGGTGATGGCTAAAGGCAGAGCACTACAGGTGACATGAAGGGCTGAGTAGATCAGAGCGAACCCTGGATTGCTCCATCTCACACATGGCGTGGATGGCCTTCAGGCTCCAGAGACTGGCTGAGTTTTCTGATCGGAACACCAGCTGGGCCAAACGCTCGCCTGCATGGAGACAGACAGATGGGTTCAATGTACAGTAACAGGATGACTAGCAGTGACTCATCAGCTCATAGGGTTGGTTAGAAATGTTCAAATTGGTTCAACTTTGAGGGGGTATGCATTCATAAAGGTAAAACCAAGCTGACAACCAATTTCATGTGTGTTATATCCTGCTGCCTGTATTGAATAAAAATTAGGCATCATATAATGAAAAAGCCCAAGGCTCAGAGGTGCTAATAAAACCATTCAGGGAGCTTTCTGTGTTTTTATGGGGCAAACACAAGTATAGTCTTTGATCTACCAGCACACTATTTCAAAGTAGAGCTGAAAGAAGAATATCCTGGATAACCTGCCCAAAGAAAAAGCACTCGGCAAACTGTTCTCTTTGAAGCCACAGTAAAAGCTATTGTTCACATCTTCTTAATATCTTACTATTTTTTCTACATATGCTTTTAACTATTAAGTTGTTACCGTTGTTTATTATGGTGTATTGTTTCCCTTTTATTTTGCTGGGGGATGCTGATTACTCCCTAAGAAGCTGGAGGGTTTTGCATTCAGCTCACATTATTTATGAAAATTTGCTTAATCGCAGAATTGGCACCCATCTTATTTATATTGTTTTAATATTTCCATTTAATTTACCGCATCGCTGAGTGTACTGGAGCCAACTGTGTTACATAAGCTGCTTCACACAGCAACAAATCTACAATTAAGGTTATGGTTGTTATTTCGATGTGGTTGTTATTTCCATTGTTTCTGTTCTGTGTTATCTAAGATTTTTTATTCTTATCATCACTGAATTAATAGTTTATTGAAAGGGATGACCTCATCAGGACTGACCCACCTGGAGTATCACACAGGAAGGTGTTTGGAGACGAGTCTCTTGCCAGCATCCTCTTGAAGCGAAGTCTGGAGGTGTCTTGCCCATCACTACTGTCTCCGTTGACAGGAGCTGCAAAACTATAGCACAGGTAAAACACACACACACACACACACATTTTCCCGGTCATCAAACGCATACATTTTATTTTGAACAAGTATAAAACTGATCATATTCACAATTGAGTCATTTTAAACCAGCATTAATTGTTGGTTTTTTTTGGCCACTTGTGGGCAGCAAAAACAAGCTGTAAACACAACAGTGTCAGATTATTAGCTTTTCAGTTGATAGATACTGTCGGCCTGAACGTGTTAGCAAACAGTTGCTGCAGAGATTGGTAATAGTGAACAAAAGATAGAGTTGCAGGCTGTGACACCAAAACAACAAGCTGAAAGGCACGAAAAAGCTGCAGTCATGTGATTGTTAATATAAAAAATATGGATAGAGCAGCTTTCATAATTTGATATAATGGAATGATATTGACTCTCCCTACATTTAATCATATGTTCTTTTATCCATATTCTCATAGTCTATTTTTTTTCTACTGTCAAACCCTGACTTATTACAAACACACACCCCATGACATGACCACAACTGCTCTATGTGTGCAGCTCATATCCATTTGGAAACCATCTGTGTGGTGCAGTCCCCCTGTGCAGAAACCCAGCGCTCTACCGAAACTCTCTGCTGACCTTTTGCTGAGCTGCTGCGGTAAAGGAGACAGAGTTTTCCCCGGGCCAGTGTTCTCCTGCAGCTCGGACAGGCTGGACTGGCGAACTCCGATGTATGTTCCCCGTGGCTCAAAACCCTGTAGAAAGGACACACACACACACACACACACACACACACACAATTACACACAATCACACACAATCACACACAATCACACACACACAGACATCAAAGCTAGAGACAGTGTAAATGCTGGTGCCCATCAATGCACTGCAGCAGCTCACTGAATTAATCAGCATCACAAGCACCCTCAAAAGAAAGAGCCCTACACTCACGAAACAGAAAACCTTGTATAACCCAATATTCATTTTGTATGTGAATCTTTTCAGATTACTCATTGACAGCTCATTGTTGTGAATCACATGTTGCGTTTTTCAGAACAATTTCTTAATCGCCCTTTGTCCTGTACACCTGCATCTCATAGGTGAGAAGATGTATTTAATTAAGATGACAGCGAGTGTGATCTAATTCAGCGCGGTCCATTGGATCTGACATGAGACTGAAGTAAATGGATGCGGCTGAGACTGTGAGTCATTAGGGAAACAGTAATTAACACTCAGTTTAAGGTCGTGAGGGAGGTGTGTATTGTAGATCTGACAGAAGCGTGACAGCACAGATGCATGTGCTGCAACAAGGGAGACTTTAGGATTACATTTTATCGACTGTATGCTTTTGTATATGTGTGTATGAATGTGTGTGTGTGTATGTGTGTGTGTGTGTGTGTGAGACTCACCAGCAGCGGGTCAGAGAAGTCAGGCAGTGGACCGATGAAGAGTCCGGCCAATGAGCATCCCAGCAGCAGAACAGCACAACCCACCAACACTGCTAACGGGTAGTCCACTATCACCTGGGAATAACTGCCAAATAGAAAACCACAGAAGAAGAAGCTGTCGGTGGCACCGAGTAAAGATTCATTATTATGATCAGAGGAAGTGTGATTTGCAATAGCTTTGGGCTTTATAATGAAAATTGGTTTCAGTACTTACTGTCTAAGAATGCAGTAGAGTCCTCCATCCCTGTTAATAGTTGAAGAGTTAATTATAATAATGACTCCACACACAAATTTGAAAAGGATGCCACCCAAAGTGTCCTTAGAAGGATAGTTTTTGGATATGTGCTTATTCGTTTCCTAAAAGTTAGATGAGAAGATTGCCACCACTCACATATTTGAGAGTGGTATCAATCTTCTCGTGAAAGAAAGTGAATGAGCATATTTTACCAAAATGTCAAGCCGTCTCCTTGAAACGCACCTTACTGTCACCACGTGTCGCTGTGTTGGTTTCTGTGTCCCGCTCTCATTTGACCCGTGCAGCCAGTGGCACCTCACCGCGCCATGACGTGACGTCTGATGAGCAGAACTACAGCTATGTCCCACTTTCACCACTACACCTCCTTCAGCATGAGGACCAGTTGTGTTTGACTTACAGTCGTGGCAGGTGTGTGGTTTGATTGGCCCATGATGGCTGCAGTGGGGGCATTTTTGGGGCTGCGCTGAGTCGTAGGCCCTCGATCGAGAACCCTGGGGGACCTAAAGGAGAAAAGACAATATAATATACAGAAATTGTACACATGTCAAATCCTGGATCTATGTCTAACTATTTTTCTTTTTAGACATTCTGGGCCCATTTGAATGGTTCCCCATATATCTGTCCTAAACACCACGCAGTACAGTCAGTGTTCAGGCATACTTGGTGATAAAGCTGGCAGGACGAAGAGGGTCTGCCGAGGCTGCTGCAGCTGTCACATAGCTCCCCCTCACACTGGATGACTGTCAACGGGGCCTCGGCAGAGCAGTCGCTGTCAGGGGGGCACAGAGAAACTGCTGGGATCTCACTGAGAAGAGAAGAGAAGAGAAAAGTGACAGATAAGTACGAGAAAAATGCATCAAAGCAACAGAGTTCTTTTAAAGTGAGGAAGTTCAGCCTGTTTATAAAACTTGAGCTTGTATCTCTCCCACTACACATTGACTGACATCTCAGCTTCTTGATTATATTCTTGTTTCAGCTTCTCCTCATATTCCATGGAGAACTGAACGGGCCAGCAGAACTAATGAGGTAAGGAATGGATTTCTAACACACGGTGGCAACTGGATGCAACAAGGCCCAATTATTTAAAAAAAGTCGGTGGCTGTCCAGGATAGATATCATGAGACTGAGTGATGACTCATGGGTTATGGCAGCAGTCAGGAGAACACTGCATTTACCTGTGTAATGATACGCTTATCCAGTCTGAGGCTGTAACATATTCCTTTCTCCTTCTTATAGAATATGATGCTCACTTTATGAAACTTAAGAAATTGTCTGTTTTTACGCACACTGGCACGATATACATGAAATTTTGTACAGACACTCATGGTCCCCAGAGGATGAATCCTACTGACTCAGAGCTGCTAGCATGGCTGTGGAATCTCAATCACTCATATAAACGTCCTGTAAAAAGCTTACATACTTATACTTATAATATAGCTAAAAGGAAGAAATGGATGATGATACTGAATATACTCAGTGCAATATTGTCATTGTGGAAAAAGACTGTTTTCCAACCTTAGATCTACTTAAAGGGAGAAACTACATATTAAGGAATTAAATCTGATCACAGTCTTGCCTTTCAATCAGATAGAATCATTTATTTTACTTTTTTTTTCACCTTTTTCCAGAATTTTGATTTTAAAAAACTCTTATGGTCTCATGATTTTGAAGCTAGAGTAAATAAATGGACCCAGCTGAACTGACGCCCTGGCTGTGCCTCAGTGAAGGGGCCATGAGGTCTCCGTAGTCTACCACATGCTTGTTTTTCCACAGTAGACTGGATGCAACCGCATTTCCTGTCTTGTCACCATGGCAACGGAGTAAGTCAACAGAGCCTGAATGACCTCACACGGTTTTATTTGCATCCCATAATAAGGCGCACAGATGATGAGTGGTCCGCTGAATTGGTGGTATACGGTAGCAGAGGGATTACGGAGCTGATTAATGGCGGAGCTCAGTGAGGAACCGAACCTCAGTATTTTTTTCTTTCTATCACAATAAAACTAACATGATCTAAATAATAAATAGCTCACAGTGTCCTCAGCAGCTCTAAGTCACACAGCAAATGTTTGTCATTTGGTTTAGCCTATTTAGAAGTTGGAGTGAGTGAGTAAATACACTCATAAAAACAATTTGGAAGTCAACAGTCAACTAATTGAACATAATGTCTGTTGCTGTAGTGCGATAAACTCCACCCATTCAGAAGTCCGTGCAGTTTAGAATATACACTGAATTATTAGCAGATACTGTGTAACCTGTGCCTGGCTGCCTCCTCACCACAGGGTTCAAGATATGAGTATTTAAGCCTATTACTCCTCTTTGGTGGTTTTTCACAGGGATGGCCAGTGTGCACACACACATATGAGGAGAGCAATTTGTGGAGCTCATCAATATTTCAGTGCATGAATACAAAAATACATCCAGTAAGGTGTCACCGAGATGCTCCAAAAACAAAAACAGACACTGACTGACATCACAATGGCATCACAATGGCCTCCTAAATCTGTACACAAAGGCCCAGCAATAACAATGGCTGTAAACCAGATATAAGAAACACCTCTCAGTATTACAGTTCAGCATCACCACAGACTACAACCTCCAACATAACCATAAATTTGAACCAACACCAACAGTTTCAACTGAAAAAGGGAAGATTATAACGTTGATGAAGGTAGCATTTATCGCAGGACTGTTCCATTAGACTGCATCAGTTTCTGTGAGGTGCAATTCACTAACCAGCAACTGAGTGTAGGTAGTGCTGGAAGAAGCGTTCACATCCTTTACGCAAGTAAATATTGAAATATCGCACTGTGAAAATTTTCTGTTGCAAGTAAAGGTTTTGCCTTGAAAGTGTTACTAAAGTTAAAATACACACAAGTATTATTAGCAAAATGTACTTGCTGTAATGTTACTGTGGTCAGCACTGAGTTTGACTATAGTTGTTGTAAAGTGCATGAGTTGCTGATTTGGAGCCAAACTAAGCTTTAAGGCATTTGAAAGACTCCAGCAAGGAGACTCAACAAAGTCTCTCTGAGGCTACAGTCGTGTCAGCGCTCTCTGCTCTCCCCTCTGTCTGCCTTTAGGCCTGTCTTTCACCCGTTCTACAGCACATGTCTCATTCATCAACTCTCTGGATGCCAGTCAGTGTCATGTCCTCAAACATCTCCTGAACTGCCAATCACACACACACACAAACACACACACACACACACACACACACACACACACACACACACACCCAAAACAGGACTAAAGCTCAGTCTGTATGCAGGAGGCAAACTGTTAACCTTCTTAAAAAGCCTGAGCTGCTCCTCTGAGGGGGTATTATTAGAGGAAAAGGGCTTGAGGATCTGCAGAGCTGACCCTTCTTGGAGGGGCACAAATGTGGCCTGTTGTTGAGCTAAAGAGTGGCATGCCTCAGCTGTTTCCAGCCCCAATTTCATGTTTGAAGCCATTTGATTTTCTTTTATATATATATATATATATGTAGGGCTGCTGCATGGAGTGAGTGACAGGGTGACAGCAGTTGACCCAGAGAGCCGGCGTGACCGAAGCAGGAGGCCGATGACACAGAACAGACCTCACAGTCCTTGAGTCAACTGCAGTGTGAGTGTGAAACAGAGTTTATATATTACTGCATACTGTATATCTGTAAAAAAAAAAATAAATCTATGATCGTAAATTAAAGAAGATAATACGAAACATGTAAATTTTGTGATTACCAAACATAAATTGTGAAAAGTAAGTTTACAACAGCGCATGTGCATATTTTGGTTTCAACAGCACAAACAAAGCAACATAATCAGGAGTCAATGATCCTGAGAAAACAATTGTGATACTGTTATGGAAAAATAACAAGAGCAGAAATCACATCCTGCACATAATCTTATTGTCCACAGCAGAAACACAGCTGGATTGAGTGTCATTGAACAATACTCACAATGGCCACAGGAGGGTAAAAACACATCCATGTCTACTCACTGTAAATCTCTTTTATTTTTTTACTCCACTAATCAAGTTCCCCAATAAGCTACAGAAAGATCCTGAGACAAAAAAAAACACAACCTACCTTTGGCAAGCCTCCTGAATATCCCTTTCATCTGTAGGAGAATCATCCATCACTATCGCATCCGTGCTTTCTCCTATTATCGAGCGAGCATCCATCTCCCTCCTGTTTTCGCCTTTGAAAACTAAAACTAAATTTCAAAAGAGGCAATTAAGAATTTCCTGTTATTTTGACCTGGGTTAACCCAAACAATCCCCCATCTGCCCAGACTTGGTCCACGAGGATCGGAGGCAAGGGCTTGTGTCTGAGGCTGCTACTACACAGCAGCACCGGGGCTGCTTGGGTTAATCTGCCCCGAGCTGCGCTCTGATTGGCGGAGCCGCGGTGATGCTGAGGAGGACGCTCACTGGTCGCTGTCCAACTGGCCGCGGTGCTGGAGCTCAAAGTGACGGATAGTGGGCATCAGTGCCTGCTCAACTGACTCGGACAGGAGCTACAGCTGCTGTTTAATGTACGTTAGGAAGGTGCACAGACAGTGATGCTGGGTTCAACTAAACAATAACTTAACTGGGACCTCCAGCTGCTGATCACCACCGAGGCACTGAATATTGTGAATGCTCGACATGTCACTGCTGATGAGGTGAATTCAGGTAAAAGCCACTATCCCCCAATCAATTTCTTGTATTTAAATCTACACCAATCAGCCAATCACTAAAAGAGAGGCTGAGATAATCCGTATTAGATTCCTACATTGAACAAATGCTCAAACAACACTCCCATTAGGCTACAAGAACAAGTGTTTTTATTTAAGCTTTTGTTTAAGTATTAATGGTGAATCCACCCAAGTGTCACAAATAGAGCCTGAAAGTTGTCTTAAGCTTTCTCCATTTTACCTTTGTTTCATTACAGTAACATTTTTAAAGTCTATCTTTAATACTGTTGTTTCTAATGATGATTAATAAGTTATAAGCCATTAATAATTGACAGGTTGTGAAAAATTCCTTTTAGCGGTTGAACTGATTTGACACTTTATACACCAGAAGCCTTTCATTACCATGTGCAGCTGCAGATATGTTACCTTTATTAATTTATTTTTTATTTGCAGACTAGCTAACATTAACTAACATTATTACTGCCAAACAGAAAAGTTAAACACCAGACATATGGATTTTTCACAACCTGGCAACCTAAACGCTGCTCTTATCAATACCTCATGATTGATCTAAAAGGCAAGAGTAAATTATTTATTATCCATTAATAAAGCCACTGTATTTACAACTTAATGTCTACAGCTTTATGAATGGTGTTTTATTATAAACAAATGGAATTAACATCACTTGGACTGGCTACAACATCAAAATGCTTCTTCTTTGTTACTTCACTGCGATGACAATGCAAAGAAACCTGGCTGAGGAATGTTTCTAGGCCCAAGTTTGATACTTACGTGCATTTGCTACTTATGTTTCTTCATTAACCATTAATAACATAATCTGTTACAATTTATAAGCTCTCTATGAGGGGTGACTTACCAGAAAGTAGTACAGCATACTTCACTAATTCTTTCTCATATTTATGAGATTATAGCTTGTGTTTCACATGCAGAGTGAATAATCCTACAGCCATAAAATACAGTTCTTGATTAAATGTGTTGGAGTACAATTATAAAGAGGGAAAACATGGAGATCCTTAAGCAGTATCTCTAAATCCTCTTTAATTTGTTACCGTCCTCTGCAGATAAAGAGACTCACGCAAATCCTTTTCAAGCTTTGAGCTGGTCGAGATGCGGATTGTGCAAAAGGAAGATCAATTTTGTGATACTATAAACTACTTCTTTTTTATTATGTCAGTATGGTACTGATTTGCAATGGCCAAGAAAAAATAGTTCTACTGTTTCTGAAGAAAAAATCAGGGTAAACTAAGCTTTAGTGGGTTTAGAAATTGCTCTAGATTTTACATAATGAAGCAACAAAGTAAGAAGAGAAGAGAACAGAGGAAGAAAGAAGGAAGAACGTGACTTTGGGTAACTTATTAATAAGAGAAGTATGAAAGAAAGCCAAGGCCGAGCAGCTCAAAAGAAAGGAGAAACCGACACAGCAGACCAGTGTGACTCGCTGCTAATGAGGCGGCCGCTGGTCTGGCTCTGGTTATAAATATGAATCATGGCACTGGGCCCTCGTCTCTGAGGGCCACGCTGGAAAAGAAGGAAGTGATTTATTGGAGGAAAGGCAGAGATCAGGAAAAGGAGGGTGTGAGAAAGTTTTGTAGGAGAGATTAAAGTCCTATTTGAAATAAGAAGCAGAGACAGTGGTGGAGGATATCTTTATTTTTATCTCACTGATCTAGCCTCATTTATATATATTAGGGCTTCAGTGAGTCATGACATTCAAAACTGATTCATCCTTATAGGTGGAGTAAACATCTAAGCTGACAGATTCAAAGCTGTAGATGAGAGAGGGAATCAGTCAAAGCTACAGGGCGATATGATTTGTTGAGGACTTTCTCTACTATCTTCCAGCTCAAGTCCTTTTGTATTCAACAAAGGCCTGCTGTGCTGGTGGCTGGCATGTCGTTTTCTGAACAGCCTGTGTTGCAGCTGACGTGGCTAATGTCTTGTTGACTTCAGACACTGATTAACTTACACTGTTTAGCTGTCCAACATGGCAAACACACACACACACACACACACACACACACACACACACACACACACACATACACACACACACAAGAAAAAAAACATGCAAACACTGCAAACACACACGTACCCGAAGCCTGACAGGCACATAGTCTACAGGATACCACACACACAAGCACACAAACACATATGTACACACACACACACACAAACACACACACAAACACACACACACACATAATGAGAGGCTGAGGAGACTGGGGTTTGGCTTTTGGCTGGTGCTGAGGTGACAGCCATGGTAATTTCCTGTGGCAGATTTCTGGGAAACGCTTCATTACAGCTTCAACGCTGCCTCCAGATCTGTGGAACAAATACAGTTGGATAAGTGGAGATGCAACAAGATCTCCGCCATAAAAAACTGTGTGGAAACAAAGAGGAAAACCCTTGTGTTTTTGTGAGCTTGTATAGATCTGATGTGTTATTTTGATTGGATTGATAAAGCTCCCGGTGACTAAGAAATCTGTCTCTCAATGGGATGTTGTATCATAGAAACAAAAAGGGTGTTTTGCCGCCACCTGTTGGACACATTGTGGAGGTGACAGCAGTCACCCTCTTCCCTCTTTCTCCCTCATACTGTAAAATATACAGCACTATATGAACACGCGTTTTAACTCTTTATAACTACATAATTGTCTTATATATTCAATTAAATTAATTTAGGTTTATATTTTTAATCAATTTTTAAGTGCAGATTTAATTTCTAACTTCATTGTTTGTTTGTTTTTTTCCTTTTAGTGTGCGTGTGTTCAGTAGAACATGTAGTTTCTTGTCCGGCAGCAGATTTTCTTCAGACACAACAACCTCAGCGTCTGATTGTTGTTGTCAAATCAGCTGCGGGAGGCGCTTCAACACGCGGACTGTCTGATTGACTGAGTTGACAACATGAGGTCGAGCTCTCCTGCAAAGTTGTTCAGCGGGTGTAAAGTTACGAGCGGCGCAGGACACACCTCTAGAGGGAGTTCCCGGGGAGGTGGAAACAAGGAGCTGATCACTTCTCCTGCAGAAAAGTCAGGAGGAGTCCTTTCACTCGGAGCGAGCGGTGGCCGGAGCCCGCGGCTGTGCGCGTCCTTTCCTGCAGCAGCAGTATCCGTGCCGCGAGAGAGAGAGAGAGAGAGAGAGAGAGAGAGAGAGACGGCGAAATGCCCGAGATGGGCAACTCTTTACGCGCGGCTGCCCTCCTGGCTTTCGTGGTTCTCTCTATTCTGGTGTCACTCTTGATCAGCAGCGTGCAGCAGTTTGGAGTATCGCACTTTTCCAACGCAACTCTTGCGGTGGATGAGCAGGAGTTCGCGTCGCTCCGCGGGGCGTTGATTTACCAACTCAACGAGAGGCGCAAAGAAATTATCCCGCTGCTTTTGCCCGATGGGGGTGATGATGATGACGATGATGAAAACGGACTGTCGGAGGGAACTCGACTTTCTCCCCAACTATACTCACCTTTGGATTATAATCTGTGGAATGAGATCACGCACGGCTCCAGGAAAGCGCATATGGATGAAATGGGTTGTGATTCTCTGGTGGACATGCAGGCGATGGAGGTCCTCGGGTCTGGATACACCAAGCTGGTTGTCAAAGTGAATCTAGCCGGAGGTCAGCCCGTCGCTTTAAAACTGGTCAACGAGCAGGGGATAGATATGGGCAAGTGTTTGGAGGATTTTAAAGACCCACAAGGCTGCCGCGAGCTCGTTTCCTACAAGCTGAAGAAAGAAATAGTCCTGTTGCAGAGGCTGCAGCATCCAAACGTCATAAAGGTAAAGTGTCTGCACCTCTCTCTGCTTTGTGTGCATCCATTTGTAACCTTTTATCCACTAAAAAGTAAAGTCAGTGTTGAAATACTAACACAACATTAAAGACAATATATTTTATTTCAAACTTAAGGAAGGTGTGTGGCATCAGGAGCTGCTGCCCACTTCCAAACACTGGAAACACTGAAGGAAGATTATCAAGATTCTCCATAATCCATGCACCACTGCTCACATTTTCCTTTGTCTCACACAGCGAACTGAAAGAAAGGCCTCATTGGCTCTGCAGGACCTTCCCATGTAATTAAATTAAATTCACTGACCCTCTACTGACCTTTGGGTCCAGTTTGGCAAGAGCTGACAATGTGCCTCTGTCCTCTCTGCTATCCCTGGTTGCATCTGAACCCCCCCCCCCCCCCAGTGCTTATTCACTCAAACCATTACAGCCCAATTTAGAACTAGTTTAAACTAAACGGATGGGTTTGTTTCTCACATCCAGCAGTCGTGTGACAGCGGTGTGTCCGGCAGCTCAATCCAGCTCACAAATGTACAGAGCACATTCCCCTGTAGGCTATAATGTGATTTTATTGTCACAAGTCTGAGCTGCAGGGAGTAAGGCTGGCAGAACATCATGTCCTCTCAATTTACCCCCTCACTCACAACTTTTGGACACTTTAGCCTGTTGCTTTATTCAATGTCTGTAGAGTTAAAATGCAAAAAAGAAAAAAAACACAAACAGTAGGGTCATTATCCATTTTTTTCTTTGAATCATCAAACCAACACTTGTGCTATTTTACTGTGACTAACCACAGTTATTCTCCACTCAACAGCTCAAGGGTCATTGTGCAGGAGATGCAAGAGGCCAGGGAGGAAGAGGAGCAGAGAGAGGAAGAGTCACAGTCATTCTGGAGCAGGGGAATCCTCTCCAGATGATCCAGCTGCTCCAGAGCCCCTGGGAGGACAGATTCAGGGTAAGCACATTAGCTCCCGCTCTTTAGCTCTCAATACACCCGCTGTCGTTTATACTGCACACACTCTCACACGCATTGCGCGTAATGAATGTGCAAGACCTCGTTTCTTCTCGGTAGGAAAGACGAAGACTGAAAGATGAGTGGAGGCGGACATTTGAAACTCCTGGAGGTCTGACATCTGTCCCTCAGTGTATTTGATCAGGCCCTGGTTGAAATGGAGAGGGGTCCTGGAGTTAATCCACTGGAGGCTAGGAATGTCATCTCCTCTCACTCACTCACTCACACACTCACACACACACACACAGCTTCAGCTCAACCCCCATCACAGGTATGCTCACAGTGGGAGTCAACAGAGGCTGAATTCAAGTGTGCGTGTGTGTGTGTGTGTGTGTGTGTGTGTGTGTGTGTGTTTGCCATGCTGGACAGCTAAACATTGTAAGTTAATCAGTGTCTGAAGTCATGGATGTGCGTGAGTTTGCATGTTTTGGACTCGGATTACCAAAACTAGCATCACAGTCTGCAAGTATCATCTCAACTGTGGGCCTCATTTTGCAACATCACTCAAACAGCCGTTCATAATACCCCCCCCCCCAAGCTGCTCAGCCCCTTTCAGCTACGTTGCATCTGCGCAGACTACAGTAATCCAGGGGTGTTTGGTTTCACCCAGCCCTGTTTTTACAGTGCTTCGATCCCACCAAGTGACGTCCAATAGACTCGCATTACCTAACACTGCAGCTATGTTTGCAGTGTGACAGAATCATTTCACGCTCTGTCAGTGCGTGGCTAATGCCTTTATTTTGCCTTTAGTGGCCTACTTATTTTCTCTTTCTGTTTTTATTATGAGGTTTAAAGAGTACTATAAAAACTGTCTCAGGAAATGGCTTGCAAATGTGGTTGGTGAAATGTCTTAAAAGTAAATAACACTGTGTTTTTTGCAAGACTGAAAGTTTATATTTTACCATTTTTAGCTAGATCATGAAACTTAATTATATTGTCCAGCGTGTCACCTTCAGTTTTTAGCTTGAGCACGAGGAAATGTTTTTCTTCGTCCAACATTTTTAAAAGCTTTTTATTTAAATCAGATCACCCTGTGGTAACCAGGAAAACCAAACCCAACTTTGGAGCTACAGCTGTAACTCACCATTATTTTCATTAAGAAGATTTCATTAAGATTGACAAAAAATAAATCAGAAACTATTTTGATAATGGGATAACACTTTTCAGTTTCTCCGCAAAATTGCAAAAAACAAAACAAAACACTGATTTCAGCTCAATTTTTGCTGGTTTTCTTTGTGTTGTATCTTTGTAAACTGAATATTTTGGGTTGGTTGGACAAAATAAGCTGTTTACATATGTCTACTAGGGCTTCAGGAAATCATGATGGGAGTTATATTTATTATGTATTTTATGGCCCAAGTGATTAATTCAGAGGGGAATTGTCAAGGATGATCAAAAAAAAAGAAAAAGGAAAATTCTCACACTATAGAGCTGTAAACATTGAATGTTTTGCACTTTCGCTTACTAAATTACACTTCTTTGGTTATCTGAATTGTTGCAGATACATTTTCTGTTGACTGATTGATTGTCTCAGCCCTAGTTACAATGTTTTTGGAGTCACAGAACAGTATGTTATTCCTCGACTGCATTTCTGTGCACTTAAACAAACTGTCATCAGTCCAACTGATCAGGGTTTGGCATGTCTGATCTCCTCCCAGGTGTGTCTGGACCTGGTCAGGCTCCTCCACTTCCTCTCCCAGTCTCCTCTGGGCTCTGTAGCTCTGCTGGACTTCCAGCCCCGGCAGTTTGTCACCGTGTCCGGCGAGCTGAAGCTCACGGACCTGGATGACGCCAGCGCCGAGGAGACCCCCTGTCAGACTGATGCAGACTGCACCCTACAGTTTCCGCACAGAAATTTCACTCTGCCCTGCTCGTATCGGGGAGTGTGCGAGGGCTTGAATGAGAAGAGGAACATTTACAACGCCTATAGGTAAGAAAAGTGACAGTTTTACAACATGATAGACGTGTGATGGATGGAGGGAGCAGCAGCTACATGAATGATTGCTTAAATACAGGCTCAGCTGACACCTAAAATGTTGTTCATAGTAAAGAAATATAGCTGAAAAATCTGTGGCTTGATGGAGGAGATGTGATAAATATTGGTAGCGCCAGTGGGAAAAAAAGGTGCATTTCCCCTTTTAAAAGGCCTTCAGATTTTTGACAGCTTTATGGACTATTTGTTTTAACACCAATGTGAGACAAGTCATGTTCTGTGGGAACTATGTGATGGGACTTGTCTGTCTTTCTGTCTGTCTGAATGAGTTGTCTCTGCCTGGCCCCAGGTATTTTTTCACCTACCTGCTGCCTCACCAGGCCCCGCCCGGCCTCACACACCTGGTAGACCACATCATGAACTCCACAGGTGAGGACAAGAGACGTCTTGACATGACGGGACACTAACTATTGGAGATCAGAAAGCAAATCATTCCATTATTGGAATCGTGTAATGACATGTCTCGGTTTAAGTGCTTCTTTTAATGAGCTCGACAAAATGCTTCACGACATGTAACACGGTAGTGTATACAAGTTCTGTTGAGATCACACAACTAGGATTAGAGGGGAGAGCATAGTGGGGAAAAACACAAATCATCTATATTGGATGATTTTATGCCTGTAGCCAGTTAGATCTTTTACCAGACTTAATGCATTGTGTGTGTCCAGGCGAGCTGAAAGCTGACATCAATCAGACGCTGGAGGCCTTTGAACACATCCTCCTCCTCTACAAGTCTGGCCTGCACCTGGACAACCTGCCTCCATCAATAATCAGAGGTAAGAAGGCTGGAGACTGGAATGAAGGCTGCTTTTTTATTAAGTACAGTGGGCCCTCATGTAGACCTTTTTTTCTTGGAGAGAATGCTTGGCCTCCTTTTTGATTCACTCTTTGAGAAAACTCAGACAGCCAAAACCACCTTCATTTTGTATCTTTAAAAAAATGAAGGGGGGGTGGGGCGGTGCTTCTCCCATTCAGGCTGTTTTGACAGGTTTATTAGGCAGCTGGAATGACAGGACAAGACCAACAAAGTGGGATTAATCCTGCATGTCTCTGGCTCAGAAAGCACAGTCGGCGTTCATTTAACAAAACATTGCTGAGATTACATCAAGTTATTCTTTACATAAGAAATGTTTTATTTAGGTCTTTTGCCTTTTAAGGATATTTATATATAAAATGTTTTGTCCTGCCTTTGAATTCCCTATCTAAAAAAAAAACTCTGGTTAACAGATTTTTTTTTCCTTTCCAAATGGTCATATAAAGTAATTCTTTGCAAACTTTCCATGCCACTTTTGTATACTTTCAGTATAAGCACCAAAAGTCCTTCACTTTTCTTCTCTCCAACTCGCCTCCACTCCCTCCACTGCAGCCCCCTCGCCCCTCCCGCCGTTCCTCTCAGCTCTATGAAATATTAATAACAGAATGACTGGCCTGCGTTCCTGTGGTGAGATTTTTCCGTCCCCCAGATGCTGGACTGTTTATATAGCAGCGCTTTGTGAATTTAATCACAGATTCAGGGTAAAGAGGCCTGGGCGCTGAAGCTGACACCGGGAGGGAGTGTTTTAGCTTAACAAGGAGGTGCCATGAGCCAACCCTGCTGCTGCTGCTGCTGCTGAGTGTGCGTGATAAGACCTAAAAAAATTTGTTTAAATTCTATTACCATTTTGTGGATTTTGACAAAACAGAGGTAGGGTTTGGGTCGAGGACAAACCTGGTCACGTTTTTGTTTAGTTTAGATAAACCTAGTTTAGTTTAATTTAGTTAAGCTTAGTTTGACATATTGGGGAAAAATACACTTATTCACTTTTTAGATTGATACTTTCACACAGTGTTTGTCTGGTAAATAGCTAGCAGCCAGTTAGTTTAATTTATCACGCCGAATGGAAACAGGGAAACAGCTAGCTTGACTCTGTCAAGAAGGTAAAAATATGATGCATATGTTATATCTTGTTTGTTTAAAAGGTTCTACTGGTTGATGACAAGACTTTAGGAGGTTACTGCTACTAGCCAAGCATAACCACAAATTCTCATTTGTACACTTCAGATTTTATACAGATTAAACAAACAAGATACATCACGTTAATAAGTGGGGTAGATTTTGTTATATTTAGACGGCCTGTCCTGCTATTACCCCGTTTCCAGTTTTTACAGTAAGCTAACATTTTTAGTTCAGCTTAATTTAACCTCGTTTCATTTTGTTTTGGTCGTTATTATTTTGACATATTTATACTTATTCACATTCTTGCCAAGAATTAGATAAGATAACCACTCTCATAAAGTGTTTGGTAAATATATGGCTAAAAGTAGCAGCTGGTTAGCTAAATCACATTATAGACTAGATTGCTCCAGACCAAGAAATAGTCAGGTATGTTAACACCCTATAAAACTTTCATTTTTACACTTATGCTTTTGTTCAGTTTAAACAAACCAGAGGTGATATGTTCATTAGTGAACTTTAAAGGTGTTGGTAGGTGGATTTTGTTACCTTTGGACAGAGCCAGACTAGCTGTTTACTAATGTCTCTAGTCTTTGTGTTTAGCTAAGCTAGCCGTGTGGTAATTTTAGCCGTATATTTAATAGACAGCTAATAGGGTGGTTTGATATTCTTGTCTAACTCACAGCAAAAAAGTAAAGGAGCATATTTCTCTGAATGTGAAACTATTAAACAACCAGAGAAGGAAAAAAAATCAAAAGATCCTGCAATTGTATATTAAAAAACACATGGGCTCATTAACATGTCTCCTCACAAGAGAAAGAAATTAGAATTGCAGCCAAGGACACAAACATAAAGCCTGATAAAAGAAGCCAAATGGCAACAGAGCTCAAAGAGGAACACAGTGTAATAACGTGAATGTGCATGTGTGTAGAAAAAAAGATGCTGATCACATCCCAAGTCTTAATTTGAAATTGCTGACAGATGGAGATTCATTGGTTATGTGGATGTAACTTTTCCACAGCTGACATCATTTGTGATTTGATGAAGGAAGCCAGAATCTGGTAAAGATAGTTTCTTAAAACGTCTGTTTCTGCAAGTATAAATTTAGTTGTGTTCTAAAAAGCAAGGAGTGAATTTATTTAGGCCCTGAGCACTGTAGTAAATATAAATAAGTTTAATAAATCAAGATGAAAGCAACACTGTTTCCCACTGTTCAACTTGAACACAGAGCATATATTCATATGTCTCTTTGTCCTCAACATTTGAAGCCTGCCACCCTTCAGCTCCCCGGCAGGCCTCATTTTTTTTCTCCCCTGAGAAGGATCCTCGAAAATACTCCTTCTCCTTGTTCCCTCTTCTCAGACCCAGAAGGCAGATCCTCGTGTCTTTTTCCTCTTAACAATACCCCTACACACACACACCAGCTCCTGCCATTTAGGAAGGTTAACAGTTTGTAACAGTGTGCCTCCTCCATACGGACTCACAGACCAGGCTTTTGTCCATTTCTGGTGTGTGTGTGTGTGTGTGTGTGTGTGTGTGTGTGTGTGTGTGTGTGTGTGTGTACGTGTGTGTGTGCATGTGTGCGTAGGTGCATGCTTGTGTGTCTGCGTGTAGGCATGTGTGTGTGCATGCTTCTTTCTGCTCCTGCTAATGTGTAGCAGATGATTTAAGGCCAGATCCACAAGAAGTCTGACTGAAAGAATTATAATGATGAATGTAACACAAATGTTGGGCAGGAGGAAGGTGATTTTTTTTTTTCAGTGCAGAGCAACAGCTTTCTCTCTTTACAAAGACCAGAATAGATGTTCAAGGTTCTGGTTTATTAACAAAGAAAAAGTGTGGTTAGCATGGCTGAAACAATTAGTCGATTACTAGATTGGCAGCAACTATTTTATATTTTGGCTTTTTTCAAGCACAGCTCCAAAGGTTTTGTGGTTCAAGCTTCTCAGTTGAGGGTTTGCTGCTTTTCTTTGGTTCTTGTGAGAGAAAAACTGGCAAAGACTAAAACTGGCAACAAAAATTAAAGGTAAATCTAAATGTTCATGGTCATCATACATTTTGTGCTACCTTGTCAATATTTACATGCATAAAATGTTGGAAAATATTTTGTAGGAAATTTTTTTTGTGTAACTTAGGGCTGTAAAATGGCCAAATACTAAATATTTTCTTAAAAGCATTATATATATTTTGTCAGGACACACACTCACGTTCTCAATGAAGACTGTTTCTTGTGATTTATTATCCTAGTGGTGTATCTTTTTACTTTAAATCTGTCCATCATAACCATAGTAATCCCTCTGAGTCAGTAGGAGCTCTCTGGTTGCATGACAAATACCTTCAGCATGTTTTCTTTGTTGTTGTTCTTCATGTCCGTATCTGTATTCTCTTCTTGCTGCGCAGGGATCATTAAACTTTCATCTTATCCTCAGAGAGCACTTCAAAATCTTTCACTAGCCTCATGTACTGAAGTGGCATCTTGTCTTCTGTGGTTAGATTACACCGTGATGCGAGGTATGGGGACCTCTGGGAACGTGGAGTACCGCTGCTGGCCGTCCTACAGCCAGCAGGGCTGCGTGCTGTCGGTCCACAGCGCCAGAGAGGCTGCGTACATCTGTAACTCCCATTCTCAGTGCAACAGCTTCACTCTGACCGGACAGAAGACGTGGACGGGTTCGTAAAGCTACAGATTAATGGATTTTCTTTCTTCTGCTCTGTCATTTCATCTAAAAGTTTGTCAGTTTTTTCTCATCAAACGGCTAAGTCTTTACTACAATACCGAGAATGTTCTATAATAAGCATGTATAATTAGCAATTAAATCATGTTTGTCACATGACTGAGACTGCTGGGTAAACATACTGGGCCCAGCCACTAGTTCGTCAATCTCTTGATGAAGCTATTAAATGTACACAGATATTAAGGATATCAAGCCAGAACATGTTACTTTATCTAAGTTGCCAACGTGTTAAACATGCCTCTTTTCCTCTCTCTCTTTCTCTCTCTCACTCTCTCTCTCTCTTTCTTTTTCCGTGCTTTGCAGGTCGCCTCCTGGCCTCTTTCAGAAGCAGCTTCAGTCATCTGGTGCCTGATGGGACATCAGAGGTCTATGTGAAGAAAATCAAAGCTCCTGAAACGTCTACAGTGTGACGTGAGGAACAAACAGAGCAGTCCTGTTTATATCGAGTTGGAGTTACTGTGGAGTGGGATGAGAGAGAACGCACAGCCGGTGATGTGAAGCAAAGCAAAATGTTGCGCTTAAGATCAGAAACTGAGTCCTCCTCGTGAACATGTTGAACGTAGCTCAGCTCTGTGGGTTCACAGGAGGAGCGCAGGGGCTGAGGAGGAGGCGTTTGAAGTGAGGCAAGTGAATGTGATGTATTTATAGGGCTTCTGCTCAGTGACTGTTTGATCTGCCTGCCAGCTCACTGCCTCTGCCAACTACTATTTAAAGGGATTTCCCTTCAGGTACAATTAAGGAGGGAGAGCCTTGTGCCCTTGACATGTTTTTTTTCTACCTTGTCTTTATTTGCCATGTGTGTGTGTTGGCTTTCGTAGTGAGGCCGCGTCCCCGTTGTAGGATTTTTAAGCCAAAGAGGTAATGAGAACAGCCACTGCAGCTCAGCGTTTGAAGCCTGAGGACGAGAAAAGAAAACAAGCTCTTATAGAAATACACTTTGATGTTAATGCGCTGAGGTTGCGGCTGTTTTTTCACGGTTCCCTGGCTTAGCTGCGCTGTGGTATGAGATGGCAACAACCATGTAAGCATTTACACATCAACAATGAGCAAAGATGATTAAAACCATTCCAGAGCAGTCTGTTTTTACACACTTTTGTAAACATAGTTTATCCTGCTTAGTTCTTAAATATTTATATGATCAAATGAAATGTAATTGTTCTTACATGATTGTGCATTATAGCTTACGTGCACCTTGTGGGTGAAACTTTTATTTTCAATGAAAAATTATTCACTTCAGTGTTTTTTTTATAATTCACTAATTGTACCTGTACAGTTTTACAATTTGTAATTATATAAATGTATTGTTTCTACTTTTTGCTGTGGTAGTTATTTGCATTTTTATTTTATTTAAGTGTAACTATCTCTTTAGCACCTTGTGTGTGTGTGTGTGTGGGCGCCAGTGGGGGAGGTGAAACTTGCATGTGTATACTGAACTGGTTTTGTGTGTGTTTAAGTCCTTTATCTGATCGTGTGCCCCCACATCTACAATCTGTAGCCCATCTGAATGGGTGAGACTGCAAACCTACAGAGCTCCGCAGAGTTTGCACAATACCAGAGGAATGCATTCAAATGCCTTGTCATGCTGGGCTCATTATGAGCCTTAATTAATACATGTAAATTAGCTTACTTACCAGCCCTTTCTCATGGTGAGAGAGGCGGTGATACTGTAAGACAAAGACAGTCAGCAGGACAATCAGAGCTGAATCTGCGGTTTGCACACGAATGGACTTGCCATCTGTGCCTGCCAGGAGGAACCTGGTGAGGTTCTGATAATGGCAGGACTGCAGGGTGGCAGACTGAAGGATTTGTAGCATCAAGATTCATCAGCCACAGGGTTTCTGACAGGAGAGAAAGAGCAGACCACATACCTGCGATGTCCTGAAACAAGCCAGAGGTTTCTGTAACATATCATCCCCCACTCTTCACATATTTCCTGTTGCAGTTGCAAAGAGAAAACATTTTTTAAAACTTTCATCTTGATGCTCAATTTTGGTCAAAAAAATCTTAAAATGTTTAAATTCTCAATAATTCTAATAACATAACATCTATTGATGTTGAAATTATCCAAAATCCAGCTGGAGAAACACAACCAGAAACCAGAAAGAAAAAATAGACATAGATACTGCAAATTCCAGATTGTTTTGTGGTGATTCCTTTACCATTCAGCCATACCACTACCACTGACTTGAAAGGACATGTCCTGTCTACAAATTACACTTTTACGGCTAAGACACCGGGGAGGCCTCAGGATCCTCTTTGCCTCATGTTGGCCCCTTTTTGTCTGGACAAAGCTGGCTGATTAGAGTCTGATTATGGAGATAAGGAGTCTGAGTCAGATTAGATAAGACCAAACCAACTCACTGGACCAACACAGCAGGACTGAGTAGAAGAACTGGTTGCATGGGGAGGGGATATAATCCCCCACATAAGTGTGCGTTTTATCTGAGTTACAGTAATTAGACTTAAAACCTGACTAAAAGAACTGCAGATGGCCACAAAAATGTGAGCAACAAAAAAGCAAAGGAATAGTTTAGGAAATGTATTTGCTTTCTTACCAACAGTTAGATGAGAAGATTGATACCATGAGGCCACCATGAACAGCCGATTAGCTTAGCTTAGCAAGACTGGAAACACTTGGTTATTTACACTGAAAGCATAGTTTTGGGATTTTTTTAGGAGTCATTTTCTTGCTGAATATACATCTATAGCCAACAGCTAGCTTATTTTAACCTACCATACAGACTGGAAATAAGGGGAACAAAATGCTAGCCTGACTCTATCACAAGATAATGCTGTTTTAGGGGGAAGTTATACCTGCCAAGAAATATCGTGGCACATAACGTCATGTAAAATGGTGAACTGTAAATTTTACATGACACTTTTTACACTTTTGTACAGATTAAACAAACATATACCATACTAGTTAGTGAGGTTAAGAGATGCTGGTTTGTGGTTTATTTTTGTTTTTTTACCTTTTTGAGCTAGGTTTTTGTCTTTGTTCTAAGCTAAGCTAACTGGCTGCTGGGTATAGTTTCATTACCGTACAGAAATGGGAGCGATATCATGATAATACAAAGCACACCCCTTCAATTTCTTCAAGTGATAAGCTTTGATTTATTGAAACTTACAGCTGTGGTTCATCCTCCTCCACGTCAGCTCGGAGAAGAAAATGCCTGGCGTCTGGTTTGTCTTGGCAATCTTTTTGACAGAGCTAATGGACGTTCTGGCTTCATGCAGAGCTTGCACATGCTCAAATGTTTTGAAACACATCAGTAATGTGAGCAGAGATAGATTCATTAGGTTATTCAGTTGAATGCAGTGTATATTCACAGCACAACAATGCATCTTTCTTCATATTCAGGATGGGTGGAGAGTCTGGGATTGGTGAATCAGCACCATGTTCTGCGGTTGTTCCAGAGGAGGTCTTCACAGTGCAGTTTTTGTATTCTCAGTTGAGTCTGAAAGTATTCCCTTTCTTTCCTGACTTTGTTTATTTAGCTGGGAAGCTGAAAAGACTCTGAGCCCCCCTTTTTTCTCCTTGTTTGTTTTGTTAGTTATGAGTCATATTTTGTTTAGGTATGTTTTCATGTTTGCATCGTGGTGAAACATTTAAAACCATCATGTGGTATTACTGTCCTCATGTTCATGTGTGGTACAGTGCTCCTCTGTTTTTAACCGTGTAATTGACAAGTTGGTCTTTTGTGAAAGGTTCAGGGAACAAGCGGGGGAGGAGGAAGATTGTTTTTTTTACTCAGCTCCATACCCCACCATTTCTGTTTTTTTAAGTTTCCAGTTTCACCCGACTTGTTTCCGTCGGGTTTTATTCATGACCTCCATCTGGAAATAATATATGTCCATGAAAACAAGCCATCAGCAATTTTAGGGAAGACTTGTGTGTGTGTGTGCGTGTGTGAGTGTGTGAGTGTGTGTGTCTGTCTGTGTGCATGTTCAGGGAGGGGGACATTAGGGCCTCTTCAGTGGGGTTCAGGCTCTACCAATGTGTTAGTGCAGCGAGAAAGATGACTATGACTGAGCTAAGATCCAAAGCCTCCATCATTCTCTCTTAAAATCCTCATGCAATGCATTTGTGGTCTGGCTAAAGTCTTTGATTAAAATGCAAAGTTAGTCATCAAATGTTAGAAACCGCAGCTGCTGGGAAAAATTACGTGTGAGGCAGGTCTTTGGCAAAATGTTTGACCTTGGCTCAGACTAAAAATATGCATTAACTCAGTGAAAGCCTGCATAGTTCTGCAGGAAAGAAGATCTGGCTTGTGTTTGAGTTGCTCACAGGAGCGTATGCAGCCTGTGACGGGAGAGATAGAGCAGATATTCACTCGACTCCAGGCTCACAGAAACACCTCTGTGCCTGTCTGCCGCCTTGGCTGCGGTACACAGGAGACCAGCCGGTCACACCTGAGAGCCTCTGAAGAGTAGCCAGACATTTAGCCGGCCTGTCCCGAGCACAGAGGCTTCTTAGTTTGCAGGTTGCTGTCTGTATATCTAACTGTCTAACTAACTATTTGTCTGTCTGCCTGGAGCCGATACTATCTCTTTTAGAGTCATAATGGCTTTAGCAGGCCCCTGAAGCAGAGAGCAAGTAGGTGTGTGTGACGAGGAGAGGTTTTCATTTCTGTCTGTCTGCAGTGAAGGGTGGGGGGTGGGGGTGTGGCTGGATCATGTTTTAAAAGCCCCGAAGTTAACCCCAGTCAAAAGGTTTATACCTACCACTAAAGCCACAGAGGCATCTTGAAAGGTGTAATAGCTCAGCATTGTATCCAGTGACATCCCCATGGACCCACTGCGTAGTTATCTGGTATATGGCAAAACTGATTATTAAAGTGCTGCACAATTTGCCTCACAATGGTGTGTTGAAAATAAAAAAGAAATAAAAATCTGAGCCATAGCATATTTCACAAAAGCCTGAAAACAGTCAATTTATTTCATGTTCAGTGTTGTATCTTCACTGAGTATCTGTGTTCTGGGCAGCCTCACTTGGAGGGATTGCAAAACCTTTTTTTTTCGTTATGAGATCCCCACATGTTCCTCTGCCCTGCATTCCCTCCCACTACATCACAGCAGCAGGCTGGGTCATTTTTCTTTTGAAGCCCCCACCTCTCCCCCACGCCCCCCACCTCTCTTCCTCACCAGTCCATCCATCATAGAGAGTCTGTGGAAACTCCTTTCACCCCACCCGTCCACCTTTGCTGCCGCTGCCGCTGCCCTCCCGCTCTGTTTCAAACACTCCTTCAGGCCAAAAAACCCTCCATTGCTTTACTATTAATTTAGGCCTCCGCCACTGCTGTTAAATTGTTCCACTCCATACATAACTCCAACCCTCCATCAGTGTCCTCCGCCTGCCAGTCCTCCACTGCTCCTGTCTTCTTCCAAGTCACAGCCCACAACTGCTGTGAAGCATCTGGAGTTTCCCCCGTCTTTCAACTGGCTGAGACCTGAGGGCAGGGCTGCTGAGGATCAGGGACTGTGGTTTGTGTGTGTGTGTGTGTGTGTGTGTGTGTGTGTGTGT
>NW_019525493.1:1521177-1521687 GCF_002814215.2 Seriola lalandi dorsalis
AAACAAAGGGACAGAGCAGATGAGAAGACTGAAGAAGAGAGGTAGGTCAGAGGCTAGAGAGGATGAAGACAGATCTGCAACAAGGAAGAAGAAGGATGAGGGGGAAAACAGACGACACAAGCAGCGAGTAAAGAGCCAGTCCAGCCAAATAAGTTATACAGATACTTTTGGCCATATATTGTATTTTGATGTTGGGTCATGCACATATTCCTGTTTCTAATGGTGTAGCTGCACCGGTTCAAGAAATATGGCCACGCATCATACAGATGTCCTTCATGATGTTTTATTCTCTCTCAAGCATCTCTGTCATCAGACACCGTGAAAACTACACACAAAAAATACAAAAACAACCAAATACACCCGTTAATTGCTTAAACTGAAAACATCAAAGGAACATACAAAAGGTCACTTTTAAACATAAATACCAAATATGAAAAACTAAATAAAAGTACACTACCGTGTGCGCCTCTCCAACCGTGCAGAATATTGTCCTCAGTAGCCACGTTTGGC
>NW_019525493.1:1521737-1554003 GCF_002814215.2 Seriola lalandi dorsalis
CCTGAGTTACTGAATTATACTCAAATTAAATTAATTTGTGCATTCAGAACTTTAAATTTAATTAGATTTTCCAATTTCTTGATACACACAAACAAGTCTAGGTCTTGTTCTGCACATAAAATTTGACCTTTTTATTTTGGACACAATGAGCAAACACTCTCCTCAGAGTAATCCTGTTGATCCATAAACTTTCACCACTCGTATTTTTCCAATTTATCAGACGTAGAAGACTGTGCAATGAGGTAAAAAGCCTTTTATCACAATCAAAAACGCCCCTTAGTTTCCTCTTTCTGCTATTTGATGCACAATTAATTAAAAATTTTGCACGTAAATATACAGTATGTTACTTGAAATTGTAAAGTTCTGTATCACCAATGTCTTCCTTTAGCATTCTACATGTATTACCAGATGCCTTGCTGTATTTTTGATGGACAAAACTGTTGGCAATAGAGTAACTAACTATAATTGTAATTTTGATACTTATATTTGGCACATTGAAGTGTAGCTTCAGTTGGCTTGTGCAGGTTGTTAAACCTGTGGAGAGCTGTGAACTGCAGATCTTTGCCACAAGTCCCCAATTAGGGTTCTGCCCACACAGCCATAAAACAGTTAGTGGAATCATTCAGAGGCTGTTAGATTTAACACTATTAAGAGTTCATTAGTACCTGCATATACAACTGCTGCTGCCATTGGAGGATCATTAACATAGACCCATTAAAACAGGCTAGAGGCCTTTTCACTCTTATTAATTACACTCCCTTTTGGCAATCACCTGTAGTGTATTTTGATATTACACTCACATTTTATTTTACTTTTGTATGTCATGTGACAATAGTAGCCTACATTGCCTTGGTTGTTTACAGAAAACACAGGTTTTTAAATCATCTTAAACATTAAGCTGAAGCTAAATTGGTAACAGATTAACAGTCTCATGTGGAGAGTGAGGAGAGCCACTTGATTAGATAATTGATTAAGTATAATTAATCAATTCAATTGTCACTTCTCAAAAATAATTGATTACAATTAGAATTTAATGCGTTTTAAAAAGTTTTTTCAAAATTCTATGAAATGATCATTAAAGGGATACAATTTCATTATTCTCTCTTTTTTAATGTATTTGTCTATTAGTAGTTTAGCAATACAAGGCTTTTAAACCATAAGTAACACTAGTCTTACAGTCTAGTCTAACACACAGCACAGTGACACAACAACACACGAAAATTACACACCATTTCATAAAAAATGAACAAAACATATTCTACAGTGAATTAATGTTTCCACTGATATAAAGCTTTAAATAATAAGATATGTAAGATAAAAAACATTCATTTTATTTTTTCTATACGTTTTATTAATGAATATTAATAAATCCATATTTAATCAACTACTCACATTAACCACATCTAATTAAGCAGAGACAGTAGTAAACACACTTGGAGACAAGACAAAGTGACAGTTTTTACATAGGTAAAATAATTATCTTACAGGTTAGTAACCTGATGTCAGAAATATAGACTAGTGCACTGAGCAGATATAAACTGAGTGACAGTGATAGCTGCTTGTAGAGAGACTGAGACTGAAGTAGACAAACAACGGGACTGACGCAGGGGAGGGGAAGGAAAGAAAAACATCTTGGTAGAAAGAGCGAGTGGTTTAGCCAGAAGTCTGAGACTGGGTGAGACACAGACAGTAATGGTGAGAGATAAACTATCTATCCATCTGGTTTCAAGACATATCATGGCGCACTTAATTGTACTTCTCTGATGTTAGTTCTGCTCTCTAAAAGACCCTGTATCCTCGTCTTTGATGTTTAAAAAGTGTCTAACACAGCTGACCATAAACAACTGCTAAATAGACATATTTCATTTTGATGCATATAAGGGATAGGGTTATGTATGCAAATGACATTTGTCCTCTGCATTTGTTCAAATGTGTTCCACAGGGATACATGTTAGGTCCCATTTTATTCAGCATCTTTGCAGATAATATTGTCTTATTGCTGAATGGTAGTATTAATACGCTGACAACATGATCTTGTACCTTTGGGCAAGTTATGTTGGCAGGTAAATAACTCTTATCCATATAAAGTGTGTGAGAGATGATATCCATCTGCATCTTTAATGGTAGGCCTTTAGGGATGTCACTAGAACCGATATACCTGAACCAAGTTGATGCCAAAGTTCTGAAAATGTGACGGTACTTGTTTGTTCTACGGTACCATAAGAACACAAGGTATTGTAGATGTTGTAGGTACTAGATATGAGATTCTTCCAGGACTAAGGAGAGTAGTATAATAACACTACAACTGTTCTAGTCTATCTTCAAACTCAAAGAGAGGAAGAAGGCAGGCACAGAAAACAATAACAACACGTGGAATGACAGCAACAAGTGCAGGTGCAGCAAAGGTCCGGCTCAGCGGCGACTTGTCAGGGGAAAAACACCGTGACTGGTGTATGGAGATATTTTGTATGTGACGCAGATCATCAGGGACAAGTTAGACGACCAAAAGCCAGAATACAAACGGTTCCACCGGAGGAAACATCTCAACCTTATCTAAGCAGCTCAAAGACAGTAATCCGGATCTGTACACAGAACTCAAAGTGAGTGAGTTTCAGTTGTAAACTTCATATAAACAACATGTAGTCAACATGTCCTGAAATGTTACCGTTATTGTTTGTGAATTGCAACAGCTGGCATCTGTTGTGCAAGGCTCCACACACACACATTCACAGAGGCTAACGTTAGCTTGTTTTATGCTAACGTAGCAACAGCTCATAACTTCCGCTGGGTGCTGCTCACAACATTAGCATGCTGCAGTCAATCACTACTCTGTTAAAATATAGCGTTGACTTTTTAATTAATAATTTCACGTCATGGGTGTGTCACCTTGTTAGTTTAAAATACTGCTTGTACACTGACTGTATGGAGGTAAGTGTACGCTCGCGCGCGCGCGCACACACACGTGCATGTCTGTTAGTGTTGCATGGCTGCATGTGTTGCTGCATGTGTTAGTACACTGTGTTAGCAGCCTCTGTTGCTTTCAGTTTTTTACTGTGTAAAACAGCGCCATAATCAACGTCGTTCATGCTGAGGACCTGACCCGGAAGCTACACGACCTGTTTTACAGAATATGGAAGTTGTTTGAGCATAATGGCATAACCCATATTGAAGATGGCATTGAGAATTCTCACGATGTCATGACCACAGATTTCAGGACTACTAAAATGACATTCCTAATATGGTATGATGTCAACAAAAGCCAAAGATCACATTTATTAATTATACGGAATCAAACAAACTTTGTTTTTCTATATTATAGACTATGAACATTTCTATTGTTTTTCAACCTCTTGATGTTGTTTATCATTGTACTTTTGGGTCTAAGATAAATACAGTCTCCCACTTTGTCAATCTTGTGTACAGGATCCTAACATCACTATCTTTTTATTTATTAATCCATTTCTCACAAATCTCCTTTATGCCCTTCTTATACATACACAGTAATCAATCATCAGAATGACTTCCCAGGGTCTATGCACCTAGTCCTCCAGTCCACAAGAATGTCCTATTGTTTTTACTATAATTGTTTTATCTAATTTGATTTTTACTGTTCAATATTCAATTACTTTTCACTACAACTTGATGGCTCTTAATTGCTCTTGATTGTTCTGTTGTCAGTGCCTTATCACTCCAGTACCAATTTATATTATATACCAATTTTTTTGTGCTTTCTTTGTTGTAACAGGGAACCACTGAAAACGAGGGCTTGCCCTCAATGTTTTCCCGGATTTACATAAAGACAAAAGCTTTATCTGTTATACTTAATTAAGATCAACGTGTCAACAATGACTGTTGACAAATGTCATTCTTACTTACAAAGATTGTGTACATTAGCAAATGGGTGCCATAATATCATTCTTATATTACTAAAAAGTGTATCAGATAGAAGCAAAATCTTATTAGCAGATGTTTTACAGTAACCAGGTTATTGCAGTGGGCATTAAAATATGTTCATAGATTTCCTACTTCAGCCTGACTTCTCCTCATACCTACCTCAATTTCTTGTGTTCATGTAAACTTTGCAAGGTTTATAACCACTGCAAATACTGAAAACCCGTATTAAGCTACTTTACAATCTAATTAAGCATAATTGGTGCACCATTCTGGAGTATATTACCTCAGCTGAAGTAATTGCATGTGATCACCAGTGTGTAAGAACAGTCACAGTGGTGGATGGTCCACTTTCTGTTTACCAGAGCGAGCAGGGTCGAGGTCTCTTTGGGGTGAAGGCTTAGGTTACGTTTGCAAAAGGGCCTTCAAGCTCCTCCGCAAATAAGAGTTGGAGATCAAACATCAAAGCTGGTCCTGGGTGTAAAGGCTGGGGTGCTGTGTTAGGTTTGGAGTGGGTGGGTTGTGTGTGTTTGTGTGTGGGGGGTGGGGGGGGGGCACTGACAGGTCTGGAGAACAGATAATGGAGCAGGAAACCCCTCTACATCTCATCCCCTTGTGCTCTCTCTCAAATCTCAAGATAACCCTGGTCCCTTAACACTAAATCCTAACCTCTGTGACATTGGCACGGCTGGACAAGTCTACCATCTGACCCCACTTAGTCACATGCTGGACCCTTCCCTCGTGATAATCCTCTCAGTCAAGTGACAAAGGGTCAGCTGAGTAAGCTGAAAAGTAATGCAGGAATGAGTGTGTGGAAAGGTCGGCGGTGAGCTTAATCAAAGCTGCACAGCGTAAAGTATGTTCTGAGGAACATTTTTGCACTCAAGTGGGCCAGTGACCTCCACAGCATTATGAAGTGCCTGGTGAGCACTTTTCTTTGTCTCCTCTGCTGTGAAAGGATTTAGAAGGAGAGACAAAGCTGACTGTGATCTTTGATTTCCCTGTTTTTCCCTTTATGTTGCCTCTTAACTTCACGTCTCTCTGCAAAAGAAAGAACTTAATCTCTGTAACTCTGCTTGCCTGGCTGTCTGCCTGAGCTCTTCTGCAACTGCTCATAAACATGGCTCCTGAATTATTTATAGGAAATAAAACAGAACACTGAGATTGAGTTTAGCTGTCAGAAGTTACAGTCCTGAGAACAGAGTTACTTGACCCTGGATATGTCTTGGTAACCAGGACACTTGAGGAGCTGGAGACAACAAAGAATTTCTCCTAGCATAAGGGAGCTATACTGTTCAATGAGACACTAGCGCCCCTCACAGGAAACAAAAGCTACTACTGCCAAAAAAAAAAAAAAAGGGAAAAAAAAACGAACTTCTTGGTTGCAGTGCCAGGTTTTGGCCAACCTGTCTCTCTAGGGATAAAAAGTTTACTGGAACTTTCTGTGTTTTCTGTTACAGGCGGCTCAAGGGATAAGGAGAAAAGTTTACTGGAAAATAACTGTGATTCTGAAACTTTCACGGTGAGTTTGTGAGGGGAAAGCCTGAAAAAACTAATGTTCTTTCTTTTATTGGATTTTAACAGTGAGATATGTGTGAGAAAGTGTATGAAATCAAATCCAAAAAAACGCCTGCTATATCTAAGGGAAACAGTATCCCAAGTGAGAACTGTTCGTTACAAATTTAGTATCCAATAGTACAGTGTGTGATGTTTGACTGGCATATCTACTGGCCACTGGTCAGATTGTTGAGAGGGGGGGGGGTGCGACAAGGAGATAGAGAGTAAAGTAAGAAAGCTAAACAGAGAGGGAGAGGCTAACAGCTAAGAGGCTAAAACAGAGAGTTTGACCAAGTTACAGAGGCAACAGACTGCAGAGACTCGGCCAACAAGAGAAGACACTGTCCTGATCCTCCTTACTCTGCGGCCATGTCTGACTGTGAGGGGCTACAAATGGGTAAGACAAAACAGAGTCTGCATGACTCGGAAAGTGTGCATGCGACCATGTTCAAAAGAGATATATGAGGTGCATATGTTTGCATGCGTGTCTGTAAATTGTTTGGATTTCTAAGTCTGCATATGTGTGTGTGTGTGTGTGTGTGTGTGTTTTCTGTCACTGTGTGTATGTTTGAGGGCGGGGGTCTTTCTCAGCCCATCCTGTTTTAGTCTAAGCCCTCCACTGGGACAGCTCACCCAGCAAGCATTCAGCCCCAAAGAGGAGCCGGTTCAGTTTGGGCCCTTATATGGAAACTTGGAGCGATTTCCTTCAGGTTTCATCAAAATAATGCAGAATGACTTTGCAGAAGTTTTAATCAGGGATATGTAGAGAATGAAAGAGAAGAGATAGACAGTAGAGAGAGAAGACCAGGCCGGGTGGAGGAACAAAGTTCCTTGCAAGTCTGGCATCTTCTCTCTCCTGCTGTTCCTGTGAGAAAGATCTGTGGACACAACAGTGCTGCGTGTGACCTGGCTGTTCCAGGTCTACGAAGTCAAATGCTACACAGGTGTGTTGTGTGTACGTGCAGGTGTCTGAGTGTGCATGTCTGAGTGCCCGTATATGTGTGTGTTTGTGGGAGCAAAGCATTAAGTGAAGGGTCATTTCCCTCAAGTGCAGCCAAGCTGACAGAGGAGCTGAGGCATTACTACCACCCAGCTGACAGAGTAACAGAAACAATCAGTTATAAATAGAAACCTTCCCCTTGTCTTGTTCTTTCACTCACTCACTCACTCGTGTTTCATTCTCTTACCCCCTTTCCCTCCACCTCCTCCTCCTCTTTATCTTCCCTCCATGTCCTTTTATCCCCTCTTTTTCCTGTTTCCTCTCTGGCTCAATCCATGCATGGTTCCCTCTTCAGTGTAATTGAACATCACTGAGCGGTATGAGAACTGTTTGATGTTGTCAGTTACATAAACCGCAGCCTTGGCGACAACCACCGAGTTTGTGGTAATTGCATTAGATAGGCAGCTGACCACTGTCTGACCACACCTCCATTATCGCATCATATCATTCCCCAATGCATTTGCCAGGAAATGGCATCAAATTTGATAAGCTGAATCACTGTGATTCTTTGACTGACACACTGAAACATCCTCAAGTCACCTCCTGGCCTTATTTGCTCCATCAGCTGATAAGACAAACTTATCAACCACTCAAACCCAATATTACTAAATATTATTAAAATGCCCCCCTTATGTAGCTTTATAGTGACAGGTTGAAAGTATTTTTTACACACAAGTGATAATATTTTTAGTTTATGTTTTGTGTCTGCTTGTTTAGTAAAAAATTCAAAGGAAAGGTGTCAATTTTATGCTGCGCAAATTTATGCCTTGTGCAATATTTTCAATGAGAGGAAGCCTTATTACTTCTATTCAAGCATTTGGTATATTTGGAAACCTTGAGATCTTAACGAGAATTTAAAGGGGAACTCCACTCCCCACTTCTTTTAATCTGAGTCCAGCCCAGCAATGTTACAGCAGCGCAACGGATCTGTGGCATTGAAGAGGTTAACAAGAGGTTTATATGCTGAGCCCAATCAACTGAACAAAACAGCACTTGTAGAAATAAACAGTTTGGAAATGTGGCCTAGTAGCTATAGTCAGGGAAGTTTTTAGCTTTAGTTTCAGTGGTTTCATTGAGCAATACACAAAAACACATTTCAGCCCAAACTGTTGTCGACACCCTGTATACGGTTGTCAAAGAATGTCTAAGTGCAAATAATGTACTGATGTTTTAGAAGTTATTTTATCTTAATGGGTTATTTTCAGATTGTTACTGCTTTGTAATTGTAGGATCTATGATTAAATAAATATGCGGAATTACCAAATATAACTAGGTCCTGATAGTCAGGGTGGGTTAGACTTTATTGTGTAAGTTCCAGAGTGGACTTTTATTTTGATATACACACAGCACTGACATGGAGAGGACAAAATACACTGTTGCAGTTCGACAAATGTCCTGCAGGTGACAGTATTAGTATATTTTATGGATGCTGGTACTGATTACTGAGTGAAGGAAAAGCAGAATGTCATAAAAGTGGGAAGTTAAATTGGGGGAAAAAAATGGGCCGGTGATACAAAAGGAGATAAGGTGTAAAGCGAAGAAAATTAGATTTGACAAAAGAGAGTGGGTGAGTGGGAAATGAGAAGGAGACATGGACAGATAGGGAGGATGAAGGGGCGAGTGGTGAGGCGGTGGCTGTCTCCAAGCAGATCAGTTTGGTGAAAAATGAAAAGCAGCACTGGCTGCTGTGTGTCTCATATAACTGAGACTTATTGGGGCATCAGTGGAATCTGACAAGTCTTTATGTGACAGAAAAACCATCAGCATCCAGTTTCCATCGCCTGCGATACAGATGCTGTGCAATGAGACGTGTGTGCATGTGTGCGTGTGTGCATGTGTGCGTGTGTGCGTGGGCATGCTGGAGTGAGCGTGCTCAAAAATGCAGATGAGAGATGAAGACAGTGTCATGGCCCGCTGACGTCAGCACTCCATCTGTGCCCCGGATATGAGGACAAGTAGCTTCGCTGATGTCAAACCTATTTCTCTTGCTAACAAACTGGCTGAAAATGGGTCATTTGTCACACAGGTTTCAGCACAGAGAGTTTTTTTCTGTGTGTGTACGTTTTAGGCGTTAAGAGAGGAGCGTTACTGCCACAACATATGCATTAGAGTCAACTCTGCAGCAGCAGACGGCAGATTTCCTCAGCAGAGTTTATTTTAGGCTGTATCGATTGAAGGTCTGAGTTGCTTTGACTTTGAAAGGAGCAGGAGAGGAGAGACCGGCACGTGCGAGAGGGAAAATCATTTGATGTAGGAAAAATGAACTAAAGATAAAAAGAATAACATGAAATGGAAAGCTTATCAATGTAATAGACAAAAGAGAATTTATAGTGTAAAGCTGTGGGCGGTGGTGCATGAAAAGTGAGTAAAAGATAACACTGTGTGCAGATGGGGAATGTGTTTTCACCCTTGGCCATGTCAGTTTTGGGTGTGTTCACAACACATATATGTTGCATGTTGCTTCCACAGAGAGAAAGAGAAGAGCCAGAGTTCTTGGTTGTTCAGGAAACGGGGGGGAAGGGTGTACATGGATGTTTCAGCGGCCAAGTCAAATGTGATTAATGTTGTGGACGCTTGAGAGAACACACAGCACACTCTGCGATGCACAGTTAGTGTGTGTGTGTCTGTATTACACACCACAGCACTCTTGGATTTTCAAAGTGTAGATCACCGTCCTTTAGATGAATGGATCATTTTCAGAGTCGTAGGAGGTAGGAGGTTGACGAATTACAACGTATTGTACTGACCTGCAAGGTGCCGTTTGCTGCTTTTTAGTGGTCATACTCAACAACCAGTCACATTTGGAAGATTCCCATAGACTGCAGTCCACTGAATTAAACCAATCCTGGTCTACTTCTGTTTCCAAGTTATGCCTCATTAACATATAGATTAGAACTCAGTGTGGTTTATAACCCTTCTCCCCCACTTCTATGGCATCATTAGTGTGAAGGCGAGGAGGTCAGGCAGGGAGGAAAGAAGGCTAGGAAGAGGTACCAAAGGTTGACACAGAAGCATTGAAGGCTCAAGTAATATTCACAATATGATTTGGTACGGTGTCATGATGTTATGAATGTCATACTTTTTGTTCAGAACGATACTCTCTGTGCGACCATCTGCTTGTCAGTCCCCTCAGAGTGTCTGCCTGTGTGCTCACTGAAAATCTAATCCTGTTCTCTGCACATGCACAATATCAATTTTGCATGTCTGCCCACTCTCTCCTGGAAGATGGAGCCCTCCTTTTTCACTTTGTTCCCCTTTCTTCCTCTTTAAGGAAGGATTTAAAGGAGTTTTTCCTAAGCTGAATTGAGGGTCTAAATATAGAGGATGTTATATGCTGCACAGATTTTGAAGCCCTTTGAGGCAGATGTATGATTTTGGAGTACATGAATAAAAGTGACTTGACTTGACTCTAGACAGAGACTCAATGAGGGACCTAATGTGCAATCTCAGCAGAGACAGGGGTATTGTTATGGTCAATAAAAGATAAAACTTTAATCTCTGAAGCGTATTGTATGGCTGAAGAGCTGCTTGAAATAAGAGAGTTGGTTGTGGAAGAATCTTCTCTTCACATTGGGTCATATATTGTATACAAACCACTGGGGCTGAGCTTCAGTTTACATTTGGATTAAGGGTTCACCTTTTTAGGAGTTCTGCATTAGGTAGAGAATTCACTGAAACTTTTTTCACTTTGAGACTGTTAGCCAGATTTACTTTTTGAACTGCAGCTTCTCACATAAGCTTTATTTCACACTGTGTTCATTGTCCATGATTCTCAGCCAGTGGTGAAATAGGCTACATTTGCTCCTGTAGCCTGCTGTACTTAAGTTCACATTTTTGGGCTACTTGTACTTTACTTGAATAATTACATTTTATACTGAGTAGTAACATAGTACTTTTACTCCACTTCATCTGTGTGACAGCTACCCACAAAAATAACATTTTACACACAAACTCAATGATGACCTCATAAAATATGATGCATGCAATTTGCCAGCAGTATACACAGAAGCTATATAATTAACTCCAACTTCACCAACTACACTGAAATATACATACCGACAACACATACAGTAATATAATATATAACAATATAACACCCCGAGTTGCCATTTTTCTGCACAATGAATACTTTTACTTTTGATATTAGTAAGTAATTTTTTGCTATTTATACTGAAATAAAGGACCTGAATAACTCCACCACTTTACTGAACTTCAGCATGTCAGTAGAATTTTACACTTCTCTACTCGCTCTACTGAAGACACAGGATGGGGGTTGGGTGTTTGGGGTTCTTACAGTTATTGTAAGTGGCTATGATGACATAGCTGCCAATGAGAGTCACTCAATGCTGGGAGTCAATATTGGACTGTTTAAAATGTGCAGTAAAGTAAAGCCTTAAAATTAAGAGGTATAATTTGTCATACAACAAATTGTAAAATTCTGTTCGGTTTACCACAGACCTTATGTTGTGCATAAATCAAAAACTCTGTGGGGAATAAAAAAATTGCCAATCTGCCGAGTTAAGCTGTGGCTTAAAAACTGCTGAGTCACTTTATGGTTTTAAAGCTTCAAATTTTAACACACTAAATGTAAAACTCAACTGAAAGTTAGATGATACTAAGTTTTAACGTTGTACAATCCAGATAGGGTGTCACCAATTAACCTGTGCTATAAGGAGAGCAGACTATGTTTACCCTGTGATTGGCAGGGTCATATATACCACTACACAGGGAAGAGGAGCTGGAGCAGGAGCTGTAACGCTGCTCTACAGCCTCAGGATTAGGAGCTATTTACAGACCGAAAGCAGATTCTCCTCTTCTACGCTTGCGTGCCTTTACTGTCCCTCTCCCATAAAGTCTGTCTCTGACGCAGCATCCATAGAGACTTAACAGGGGACAGGATTTGTTGTTTCATGCCTGAGCCACCAAACACTTTCACTATCATTCACCTTTAATCCAGTAAGCGTCGTCTTTTTTATCTTACAGTGACTGTAGCTGCAGCACCACGTCAGGGCCTGTATTTACTGTTTCATTTTAACTCTTTAAGTACTGATTAAGCATTAATCAGATGAATTTTACAGATACAGTAAAGGTCAGTATTGCTCTTAAAACCTAAAAAATATGGTTTAATTTAATCATTAAATTAGCTGTACTGTGACATTTGCAAAATGCAGTACATTCCCACGACTCCCTCTTTCTCTAAAACTCTTAAATGTGGGTAAATGTGGGCCTTTGTAGATATTACAGAGTCTGGCAGTGGATTTCTACATGCATAATGCTATTAGAGACCATGTCCAAAAGACTGCACTAAAAACACAAGTGGTGACCCAGTTTTCCTGAATGATAACATCATTATTTGGCATTGCTGCCACTTGTGTGGCCCACACCAGTGCAGGGCAGTGTGTAGCGGCCATTTACTTTTATCTTGTGGCCTTGTTTCTGTGCACTGATAATAAATCAAACGCACAAAAAATATGATAAACAATCTATGTTAGTCACCTGCTTCTGTTGGAAACGTCTGCTGAAATATTCAGTTTTAAAAATAAGACTTTGGTGCAGCAGATGGCTCAGTAAAGTATTGATACACATTTGCATACAATATGAATTTAATATTTGTAGCCATGCTTTGGCTCTATGGATGGTAGTATTGATCTGTTAGTCCACCACTTTGGTCCAGACTGAAATGTCAAACATTTATGATCCCCAGAAGATGAATCCTGATGATTTTATTGATTCTCTAGCTTTTCCTTTAGTGCCACCATGAGGTTGACATTTATGGTAATTGACAATTATTGTATGGATTGACGTTAACTTTGGTACATTCATGTACTCAGGATGAAATGAAATAACTGTGGTGTTCCCCTGAGTTTTCATCTAGAGCCATCATGATATCAGTAATTTGGTTTATAATTTAACACCTGCAAAACCAATGTTCAGATCAGTCTCAGCTGATGCCTGTCTAGTGCTAATCAGATAATGTTAGCATGCTAACACGCTAAACGAAGATGGCGAACATTGTAAACATTATACATGCTTAACACATTAGCATACTCATTATGAGAATGTTAGCATGCTAAAGTTAGCATTTAGCTCACTACTGTCCCTACAGCCTCATAACCACTAGCATGGTTGTAGACTCTTATTTAGTAATGATGAGCCACAGAGCATGTGTCATACTGTGGGTTTGAATTCAGAATTTATTTTACCGTGAGAGTCCTGCCTGATGCAGCCCCAAGTGCTTTTTTATTATGCAGAGCTGTAAATAAAACGTTATCACTCTGCTGGATTCTCCCCCCATTGAAACTAGGTCACATTTCCACCACATAATTCATGATGACAAAAAATTTCAACAAAGGCTATTCTTTATGGATTCAAGTCGATCATGCCCGGGTTAAACTAAACTATTTGTCTCTCTTTCACACACACAGCAGACAACGGCTTGTCAGTTTTCTTCTAATTAGTGTTGGGCTATAGTCAGACCTGGATCTTTACTTTCACTCAAGCTAATTATATCATGAAGGTACCGAAGTTCATAATTCAGAATCATAAAATGTGTTTTAATCTGGACTCTGACGTCAACACTGCTAAGTATTAAAAATGACAGGTTATTTTCTCCAGCAGGTGGGAAATAATGTGTTTTCAGCAGTCACTCAGCTGATTTACTCTGCCCTCTCACATTCAATCTGTGTCTCTGTTCCTCTATCTCTGCTCTCCCATCCAGAGAGTTATTAAAAAGTCTCAACCTGTCAGTCATGAACAGTATTACATCCTCTGCTTGTCTGGTCTCTGATACTGTTATGAGATGTCACACTGTCACACTTTGAGAGTTGATCTTGGTTTTATTGACCAAACCCTAAGGTAAGATTAGATACAAAAAGATAAAATGATAATGTTTCTTATAGTGAAATTTTAGTCAAGTAATGTAAATACTCATTGCAAATTAAAAAAATAGAGTAAGTTTATATGAATATACAATAGATAAAACATTGAAAATGTAGTGTTTTTCTTCTGTTTAGTGTCTACAAAAGAACGAGACTAGCATTTACACCACACTAGGAGCTTTGTGAGTCTGCACTCAGTCACAGCTCTGAGCTAAATGCTAACATTAGCATGATAACATGCTCAAAATAACACCGCTAAGATGCTCAGTAGGTGTCAAGTTTACTATTTTCACCATCTTAGTTAGCGCACTAGCATGCTAAATTTTTCTAATTGGCATTAAACACAAATGCAGAGGATGATAGAAATGTAATTAGTTTAGCAGGTATTTCAAAAGCCAAAGTAATGAACCAAATTTCAGGGCAGTTCTTCCAATAGCTGTCAAAAGTTTTCATTTAATACTACAAATGTCATCCTGCTGGTGGCACTGAGACAAAATCAGTGCATGACAGAAGTCATAAGGATTCATCCTCTGGAGACCTAGAAAAATTTCATGGTAGTCAATATAATAGCTTTTGAGATATTTCAGTCTGGACAGGTTATAGAGCTATACAGCGAGCATGGCTACAACAAGATTACTGGGTCTAAAATTAAAATCAGCCCTCCAGTCTTTCCCTGTTGCTCGCACTGGAAGACAATGAGTTGGCATTAATGACTAGACTGTTAATCTCATGAACTCTTTGTGAATGTTATCACCAGGGAAATAAATGAATAACACTTGTTTCATGGTGAGGGGTTTCTTTCTCTCTCTCTCTCTCTCTCTCTTTCCTGTTGGCTCATACTCTGCTTTGGCACAGGCTCATATTGGGCGACCTTTGCTACCTGCTACTACATTTGCATTTTAGATTTAACACATTCAATTCTCATTTTTCAAGTTCCCCTCAGTGAAAAATGAACAATCTTAATGTTATTTTTGAGTCTCTGGTGTGCCTTTACTCATTTCCCTTTTTTCATGATAAGGACAGTTAAGAAGCCCTTGATAAGCTTATTTGATAAAGTTGTCTACTGTGTAACTACCATATTGTAATGTTTAACCACACCTTCGCACAGAAGCCTAAAAACATTGCCATTAATGTGTGTATACAGTCGGACCTGCTTGACTGACTATAAAATATTGTATGTGTCCCTATAGGCCTTGTCCAGATTCAGTGTTTATATGAATCAGGTTGGACCGCAGGTTGGATTAATTTGGTGTAAAGCACAAAGCAGCCCAATAACCGGGACAGGCACACAGATGGTGGCTGGATCATACAGAGGATTGACCTTGTTTCCTCCTCCTCCTCAGCTCTGGATTTGATTGTGTATAATCCTGGCCCACTGACAGACTGACTGATCATCTGTGGATAAAACAATGTCAGCAGTTTCTGTCTGGAAAAAAAGAGAAAGAAATGAACAACCCACTCAGTTTGAGTACAACCTTGAAGTGCCTCCAAAAAACAAAAGCTGTAAAAACAGAGTCAGCAGGGCAGGTGAGAAAGCAAAGGAGGTCTGATGCCAAGTCTTGTTAAAGTGCTATCTGGCAAGACAGTTAGCCCCTGCCAGATGTTTTATGGTGAGATGGCTAACCACGTACTCGGACCCCGCAGGTTGTACAAAAATATCTGACTATTAGAGCGTTGTTTATGCGTGTGTGTCTTGTGCACCCTCTGGATTCACTGATGAGTGGTATGAATGGGGGGAACAATGGGGAGGTGTGGAGCGAGGAGGGGTGGAGCGGCAGCGGTTCCACCACCTGCCACCCGCTGGGTGGTAGGTGGGGTTTTTAGAGACCCATGGGGGGGGGGGGTTTTTGGAGGGAATATACCCCAGATTTAGCTGCCTCTTCTCGCGTGAGCATATGCACAGACAGGCAGACACACACAAAAACCAGACCTGTCCCTAATCTAGATCCCAAATCTGCACCCAGAATGAGCTTTACAGTAATCTGAGGCCCTTAGACAAAACACCACACTGACTGTCGTCTTCAGAACAAAACACAAAGGATGTTTACAGTGTGTGTTGCTTGTACTCTGGGCCTGGAGCAGCGTGAAATTCCTCTCTGTATCTGAATCAAAACACTGGATATGGTGGCCGTTTTGTGGTTTTATGGAACATCTGAGGTTTCATATAAATGCAAATACTTTGGTGCATTTTTACACGTTCCGGTTGTAAGAGTATGAACTCTAGATGCAGACAAAGACTGATGTGGACAAATGGTGTAAAGGTCAACACTTAATCTTACTTTATGAGCTTTTTGAAATTGTAATATCCCTGCGATCTCACAAAACAAGTGTTGCAGTGTGCAAATGCAACATTGACCTCCCAGTGCGTCACAATGAGCACCTTGTTTTCTCACATAATCCCGTGTGCTGCTGCTGAGCTCGGTAGATCTATTGCTGGCTTGATGTTATTGTGTAATAAGTGAAGCAGAGTGCTGTGTTTTCCTGAGGAGGGAGAGCGAGGGGCTGGAGCTGTGAGGTCAACAACACGGAGGCGACATTGAACCATAAACGGATCAAGGCTTTACTCATCTACCATTAAAAAGGTTGCTTTACTGCGCCCCTTTCATCCTCCTGTTAAAGGTCAAATCTAGCCGGGGTCCACGTTTGAACAAGAAAATGACTCTAGATATTCTGACAGATACCTGCACAGAAAGAGCATCATGCGGACAGATTATATCGCCTCTGCTGGGTTACTATAAAAACAGTGAGAGAAACAAATGTATCCTTTCACGGTCTCTCCCACTGCCGCCTTTAAAGCGTCCCAGCCTTTGTGTAATTTTTGTCGGCTCCGTCTTGTGATCTAAGAAGAAAGGCGGGAGCGTTTCCGACATGAATATAGGCCACAGACTCTGTCTTCTTTAGGCTTATTATTTTTCCCTGCAAGCTTGAATTATAAATAATGCAAAGAGCACCCCACCACCACCACCACCTCGCATGTATACACAAAACCCCCAGTCAGAATTAAGAAGCACTCAGTTTGCCCCTTTTATTCCATGGGATATCCCCCTTTCTCCGCTCACTAAACTCCCACCCTGTTCACTTTTTAATTTGAGCCTTCTTGCTATACCCCTCACCCTCCTCAAGCACTCTCTCTTTCTTTTTCTCCTCCATCCCCTCCCCCTCTATCCCATTTATTTCTCTCTTTCATCAATCCCCTATAGTCTCCCCTTCGTTCTCTCCCCCTCTTGTCCTTGTTTTAAGGATCCCTCGGTCTCTGTGCAGTCTGCACTGGGCCAGATAAGACAGACAGAGGACAGAATGATAATCATGTTTAGCCACAGTCGAGCTCCTCTGGCTGTATGCACCGAACGTTTGGTGGCAGCTGCAGGAAAGATGTGGCGCTAGTTTGTTATGGTTGTGTCCCCGTGTGACTCCATACCATTACATACGAAGGCCTGTGTGTGTGTGCTGTAGTATACAGTGGCAACTGCTCTCCTCTCCTCTCCTCTCCTCTCCTACCTCTCTCCTCCCTTCTTTCCTCCCCTCCTCACCTCTTCTCTTTTCATCCTTTCTCCCCTCCCCTTCTCTCTTCTGCTGTCCTCTCTTCTCTTTTCTCCTCTCATAACCTCTCCTCCTTCTTCTCTTCCCTTTTCTCCTCTCCTCACTTCTCCTCCTCTACCCATACCTTGTCCTCTCCTCTCTTTTCTCCTCTCCTCTCCCCTCTCCCTCTCTGCTCTCTTTTCATTCTCTCCTTTCTTCTTCCTTCCCTACTTTGTCTCCTCTCCTCATCTCTCATCCTCATCTTTTTTTCCTCTTCTCTCCTCCTTACCTTATCCATTCCTCTGCTCCCCTCTTCTTTCCTCTTCCTTCACCTTTCTCCTTTCCTTTTTTGTCCATTTCCTTTTCTCTGATTCTCTATCTTATCCTCACCTCTCCGTCTCTCATCTCTTCCTCTCTCCTGCCCCCCCCTCTCCTCCCTTTTCTTCTCCTCTCTTTTTCTCTCCTCCCTCTCTTCCCCTAATCTGTTCCTCTGCTCTCTCACCAACCAAAAGGAGGAGGATCCCTCTGACAGGCCCGGCCCCCCTGCGCTCTGACTCGTCCACGCTGTGTGACAGGGGAAGGCTGGGCTGTCCCGAGCATTATCTAAACACTCACCCACACACAGCCCCTGATACACACTCACACACAGACACACACTTACACACTCACACACACACACACAGAGTAACTGCCTATGCCAGAGCCTCCCTGTGCTCTCAGCTCAAGCCCTCTTAAAGCTGTTTTTCTACTGGAGATCAGTGAGAGCTAACGACACACAGCTGCCTCTGCTGAAGACAGAGGAAGGACAAGAGGAGAAGAGAGGGAGGGGAAAAGAGGGAGGAGAGGACAAGCTCGGGGGGAAAACAAAACCACCAGCAGCCTCTTAACTCCTCGTCTGTGTGTGTCTCCGGCGGTCCGGTGCAGTCATTCTTCAGCAGGGAGTGTTTTTCTTTCTGCTGTAGTTCACGACTTTTTCCTTTCCTTTCCTTTTTCTTTTCTTTTTTTTTTTTGGAGTCAGGGGGGGAAGGAATAAGTGGAGGAAAAGAAGAGGGGTTGGAGTTCACATGACATAATCGGAGTGAATGGGTTGCCATGGTAACTCACCCAGGGAGCCTGACCCGTGCAGAGTGAATGGAGGGAGCGCCTTGGACACCAAGTGAACGATAAACTAACGGAGGGGAGTCACCAGAGAGAGACCAGAGAGAGAGAGAGAGAGAGAGAGGGCGAAAGAGAGAGAGAGAGCGACAGAGGAGAGAGCGAAGGAGTGGTGGATAACAGAGGGAGCGCAGAGGAGCGGAGCAGAGGTTGAGAATGGAGGACGGGTTTTCCAGCTACAGCAGCTTGTATGACACCTCATCACTGCTACAGTTCTGCAACGGTAAAACTAACTAATCTGTCTCTCCACCCCCCCACCCACCCATCCCTCTCTTCCCCCCGCTGCCTGCATGTTGTTTCTCTGGACTTGACATGTCATCAGCTGACTGGCTCAACTTGACACCAAGCAGAGTTGTGTGTCGCGTTGTGTTAGTGTGTCTGTGTGTCTGTGTTGCAGGCATGAGCTATTTTGGCTCCAGCTCTCAGGGCTTTGGTGAAATGAGCTCAACCTTTATGCTGTTGTTCATGACTTTAACATTTTCCCTCACTGTTTAAACCAGGCTGCTCTTTATCCAATGTAGAAGATTTGAATATTTAAGGTAAAGCCTTTATTCCAGAGGACAGAAAAAAACACCCTGTAGCCAAAAAGGAAGTTTCTGGAATCAGTGCCAGAATAATGTCAACAGAGCATGACAGCCAGAAGAAGGAGGGAGGATGAGGAGCAATCCTTTTCTCACAGTGCTGCCCTGATTACTCTGGCTCTGCTTGATGTGAGGAAGGGATATGTTATGAATATATTTCTCCCGCGTTGGTTGATTGCGATCAGTTGGCTGAACGAGACTAAAGAAGAATGACAGAACAGCGCACTGTATTGCTCATGTTCTGCGCGGTATCCTAATGTAATATGTTTGCTGGCAGGGGGGAGACACCATACTTCAGGCTGCTAATGTTATGGGTGGGAGACGGTGACTCAGGGAAGAGGGGAAGCAGCATGACACATCAGAATGACATCAGTTTAGGACTTATGTCCAAGATGCTCAAGTTTCCTCTTAAAAAAAGCAAATCTTTATGTATGATTCACTACTTTAAATTAAAAACTCAGACTTAACTACAATTTCAAAAAGGTCCCACCTTGATAATATTCTGCATTAACACATTCTTGTTTCCCAGTTCAACACGTCCTGGACATTTTCTTTGAAAGAATGTATTGTTTTGAACTGAATGTTGCCCAGTTGAGTGCTGGCATGCTGACAGTTAGTGAGCCCGCCAAACAAAGGGGATTATCTCCTACACAATAACCTGTGTCCCTAACAGAGATTACTGTGGCAGAGGGAGTTTAAACCAGGTCGTAGTTGAGCTCCGCTCAACCAGTTAACTAAAGAGAAAATGAAATGTGTATCATGCGCAGGGTGGAACTCCCCTAAAAGAGTCTGCTCCTGTCCGCCTCAGTTTGCCATCTGCATTGTGTTTATTGTACATTTAGGATTTTTCATTGTGTAGGTATAGCAGTCGCAGTGACTGTGTGGTGCTGGTTAGTGAGAGTAAACTGTCATTGTTAAAGCATAGAGTAACGTAATTGCCATTGGTGGATAATGAAAAAATCAATATTATTTACTGTGCTGTGTAAGCACTCTGCTAGTGCTTGATGGGATGGCAGTGGTATTATTCTCTAACAGCGCAAATCATGCATGTGGAATTGCACAGAGGTATCTCCTGCCATGGATACATGGGTACTTCTTCTACTTTCATGAATCACTGATGTGAGGAATCCAGTTAAAAGCTTTTTATCCCTCATGGATTTCTCTCATTAAATTTATAGCAGCCACAAAGGAGGAGATGCAGACGAAGGGAAACAGATGAGTTAGAGAAGCTTGTAGTTGAGATATAGATCATATAAAGATGAATGACGTCTATAAAGAAAAGAGGTTTTTCTGCACAGCTTCCCTTGGTGCATGAAGTCCATAAATGACAAATTAGAAATGGTACATCTGCTTCATTTTTGATGGTACGCAGCGTAAGGAAACAGGAATAAGTAACAAAGGTGAGGCATCAGATTGAATCCATTCCATGGTTTTCATGTTAGAAAAAATAGTTGCTGATTTCTGATAACCCAAAATAACTGAGGGAAGAGAAAGGTGTGTATGCGCCTTTGTGATGAGCAACGTGCTGACGGTGCCAATGATAACACCTGAGGTGGGTCGGTCGGATTGACCTGAAAAACAGGTGTAGAGGTGGCTGTACAGTAATAGAGGCGCTACGGCTTCCTCTGAGGAAATGACTGACCTTTAAAACTCTTGCTAATTATAGTGTCGTTGCAGGTACAGCTTTTTCAGCATTTACTGTATGTGTTGCCCCCCAGGCTCAGTGGTTTGATGACAGGTGACGGGAGCTTGCTGTCAAAGCAGTGAAATATGGCGAGGGAGATTTAGGCTCTTTTTCAAATTTGGTCTTGTCCTTTTTTCTTTTTTTTTTCCAAACAGAATCCAAGCTACGCTTTGTCTACTTAGATTTATTTAACTCTTCTCTAAGATGTCTTTTTTATTTACTTTTTTAGGATGTCATGACTGTGAGCAGAGGGAGAGTCTGTGATTTGTCTGACACTGCAAGGTTGTTTGTAATCCCTTGCAATGTCATGTTTCCTCTCTGCGAGAAAGTGGATGAAATAAGACATGCTGCTCAGGGGCTGTTGCCAGGGATTTTCCAACCTCCAACCCTCTGCTTTCTCTCTCTTTCTCTTTCTTTCTTTCTTTACTTCACACACACACTCACACACATCCAACACAGACTTCACTTCACGGCAAGGGAGCTGTGCCTTGTTCCCTGTTCCAACAGACTACTTAATTGGGTGAGCCTAGTGTGTGTGTATGTGTGTGTGTCTGTGTATGTGTGTGTTTGTGTGTGTGTGGCTGATGTGTGTATGTCAGTGGGAGTGTGCTCACACATGCGCAGGACCAGTGTGTATGCGTGTGTTTGTATGTGTGTTGGGCCTGTAGGCCAGAGTGACTTCATACTCCTCTGCTGCTGTCGTCCAGCTGAACCCAGATCCACTCAAAGCAAAAGTCAATGATGTCATTCATTCCCTCTCTCAGCCCGTGTGTTGTGGAGCATCCAACCAGACTAATGTTCAGAGACTAGGTCAGCTAAACTGCAGAAACCTGCGCGGGGCTGCAATGCTTTGTCCTCAGGAGGTCGGGGCTAGCTCAGGCTAACTGAAAATTAGCCCCATTACACACTAGGACACACACAGTGATTACAGCTGATGAGGGAAGTGAATCCTGGAGAGAAGCTTTTTCACATTTGGAATCAGCTGGGTCTGGAGGAGAGGACAGATTTGATTGAATTACTTTGTGTTGTGCAGCTGGTAATAAGATTGCTCTTGTTTTTATAGAATTTACTGAAGTCATGATATCAGATTGGCAGTGTTGTTTCCATTTTAAGGAGAAGAAAGTGAGCATTTGATGTTATCATCACTTTAAAAGCTAATCCCAGGGCTTTTGCCTGTTTTTTCTGTCTAAACTTTGCCAGACCAGTTTCCAAAGCCATTTGAAAATTAACTTACAAAAGAATTGCAACTTTTCTTTCTACATTTTCCTGTCTGCTTATTGTTCATCCTCCACCTTTGAATTTGTATTACAACAGTAATGCTTTTAGGATGTTGAATTTCAGTTGGCAGATGTTGGAGTGTCCCTGAATGCACCTCCCAAAAGTTTTAGGCCTCCCTTCGCAAATATTTTATCGAAGGAATTTCACGAATTGTTCACTTTTATGGATTGTTGTGCATTTTTAATAATCTATCAATTAATTACTTGATTAATCGATACATTTGTTTAGTTTATAAATGTCAGAAAGTAGAGAAAACTACCCATCAACGTTTCCCAAACTCTGAGGTGGCTTGTTTTTTCGGACTTCATGTGCTAAATCCAAACAAATGATAGAAAACAATGATAGAAATTAGATGCTTGAGGTCGTGGAAGGAGTGAATGTTTGGCAGTTCTGCTTGATAAATAAACAATGAATCAATCCTGATTATCGACGTTGTTGCAGATTAAATTTCTGTCAGTCGACATCGTTTCAGCTCCGATCTCACTCAAGATTACCCAAGTTTTCAAGTGGGTTCAAATTTTTTCAAGTCAATCTCAAAACAGTTCTGACATGCCCATACAGAATGTATTTGTCTCTCTTCTCCGTCATCCATCATTTACATTGAAAGTGCTTTAAGAAGGGATCTCTGTGGCCAGTAGGAACAATTACAGCATCCACTAACACATAGCATGTGCATTTGGGTATGTGAGTATTGTTTTTAAGGTAGACTTAAAAAAATAAATGTGAACCTAGCCATGAAAATCTCTGAAGGTTTTCACACAGAAAAGAATGGAAGAATAGAAGGTAGAAAATTAGTTGAAACACGCTTAAAAGGCTCTGCTTTGAACAATAATTGGCAGTCATGTTGAGCTTGGGAGATGTGTAGCTAAGACTTGCACAGCCATTAGAGCAAAAACATGAGTGAATGTGATTCCTTGTTCATTAGCTCCTGATGCACCAAAAGCTCCTGATGTGTTAATAAGTAAATCTGTTAATAAGTAAATCTGTTAATAAGTAAATCCGGCTCACTTACAGCACTTTAACACTGATGATCACCCACTCATGTTCATCTCACAGTGCCCGGCCTCCCCATCAAATCCATTCTCCTGCGTTCGCTCGTGTGATTCCTTCATTTACCTTTTTGAGATAATGATGTCTGCTCAGATTTGGATCAAACGTCCCTTTATCTTCCTGCTCCACACTCGTGCTGTGCAGCCACGGGCACAGTGACACTGCCCTCACCCCACCAGCAACCGCACCGTGCCACCAAAACATGCCAGCAAGATCTCAGAGGGGGCAGGGTGAAGAGGGAAACGGTGGTAGATGGAGGACAGGAGCAAAAAAAAAAAAATTTTAATTTGAAAACCAAATGTTGACTTAATCAGAAAATCTTTCCCACCAAAAAGTAGAGACAGAGAGAAGACGGCGTGCAGATGGATGGGACGGACACGTGGGGCGTAGAGGGAAATTAATAAAGACGGAGGCTCGTTTGATGTTTGTTGGAGGTGTTTTGATTCACAGTAGAGGTGACAAGACTCCATCCAGTCTCTGCCCCATTCTTGGCTGTGCATCTGTAGGTATCTCCATCCCAACCCTGATTGATGATGGCACGTGTAGAGGGATTAGGATTAAAGTCTCGCTCGCGTAACCAACCGCAGTAGCCAAGAAAGGATGACAGGGAGTGGGAGGAGGAGGAGGAGGAGGAGGAGGAGGGTTCACTGACTTTTGTTTTCCTATATCTAGAAGCTGTACTGAAACACTAGTTCAAATAGTGATGATCAAACCTTTGTTTTGGTCCAATTTTGCCTCAAACAGTGAGAAGTATTTTTGTGTTATGCCCCTCTGTGGAGGGCTTTCCCAGCTTGAAAATGTACTGAAAATATCTACTCCATGACCTTATTTCCTCCTATTAAGCCACATCTCACTTTCTTCATTCTTCTTTTTCTCTGACTCTCTGGCCTTATCCATCAATGCCTCATAAAGACGAGCTGCCCTGCACTCTGATATGTCCACCCCTCATGTAAAACTGCGCAAAAAAATGTCAATGGTGAAACAGTTAGGGAGGGGGATATCAAGAAATGGTGTGTGTCTCTGCCCATATTCATCTGTAACTGTAACATGTGTCAGAGCAGCAGTATGATACATATTGATCTGAATGGGATAACTCATCCACTGCTGCTGCTTCACTTAAAGGCTCACATTGATTTCCTTTAGCTGTGTCAGAGTGAGCACACACCTCTCTCTCAGTTCTTTTCATCTTCCTCAGCGTCGCTGGATTTCTTCATCGTCTAAAACTCAGACTCTTTCTGTCCTTCACCTTGCTTTACTTTCCCTCTGTCTCAAGCCTTTTCTGTTACATTTTCTCTCTCCTTCTCTCCCGGGCTTTGTTTGATCTCGAGTGAATGCCCCAAGTGGATCTCAGAGTGCTTTTTCTGCTTTCAGTTTTTTTAATTTTTAATTTCTTTTTTTTTATCTCCAGATATTTTGAGCAGGGCGGTTTGAGCTTCTCAAGTCACGAGTCATGCTGCCCCCCCATCCCCCCTTCTCCCCCCCACTCCTTATCTCCCTCACTTTTTCCCCCTGCTCTCCTGATAAGGCTTTCGCCCCGCACTTTCGCTTTCATTATGCAGAATAGTGAGCCATTAACTGCGAACATTTGCACAGAGTGACAGTGTGTGCTGATCAGACATGTACATGCTACAGCTGTATTAAGTGTCTGCAGCGGGCTACGGAGGCTGCCTCTCCTGCTCTGTGGTGCGTCGTCTAAAGCGGCAGATTGTGCTGCAGGAGAGTCAAGCTGTGTGTGTTTGAGTTCGGTCCGAGCCAGCAGATCTGTGGCTCCCTCGTTGCCAGCTGAGAAGCGATGCCACCTACGTCACCACAAGAGTCTGGTGTCCATGTGGTGCCAGGCTCGACCCTGACATCCTGCTCTCCCCCTAATGAATTTTTCTACTGGGCATTTCTGAGACGATAAGACTGTATCTGTGTCGTGCAGTGTGTTGTAGAGTATCATTTCTGACAACATGCAAGTGAAATTGAGTGAACATTTTAAACAATTTTCATCTTCATAATCTGCTTCCTTGACAAAATATGATTATATGTGCAATGTATTAGGGCTGCAACCAGCAAATATTTTCCTTATCAATTAATCTGCCTATTGTTTTCTCATCGAATCAATAAATTGTCTTGTGAAAAACAGTGCAAAACCTAAAGATATTCAACCAGAGAGTCAGTTTAGAAGCAGCTGTGGATGTATTTTTTGTACAAATGAAATGTAAAGTTGAGTCATGATTAGAGCTGAAATGACCAGTCGATTAATCGATTAGGCCGCGCTCACACACACACACACACGCACACACACATATACAAAAGCATACAGTCGATAAAATGTAATCCTAACATACACACAAAAAAAAGACCTGCTTTGAACTTGAACAGCACAGGGGTTTGTTGTGTGTTGTTTCACAAACACAGCCTGGAAAGTCCAGTTGGAGGAAGAGATTTATGTGTTTAAAGGCTTATTAAATGGCAAAACACAGCACAGTGGTGTTGTAAACAACTTTTACAACAGCAACTTATCTCTGGTCGCATTTTGTTGCACCAAAAGTTTAACCAGAATCAATTTTTCCAGAATATTTCCCAGTTCTCAGCCTCTTAATTGTGAGGGTTTGCTTGTTGTGTTTGTCGAAGTTTCTAGACATTTCATGCTAATTTTACACTCTTTTCTGACATTTTACAGACCAAACAATGAATGGATTAATTGAGAAAATAATTATCAGAGTAATCGATAATAAAAATAATCTTTAGTTGCAGCCCTAGTCATGACATTTGAGCTTTTTAAAAACAAAATGATGTCGCTTTTTCCCCTTCTTATAGCAAAATACAATATTGATATCACAATATATCAAATATGGTTTGTTTATCCATACTCCAGCACCAGTATCATGATATTTAAATGAGCCACTTTCTTTCTCTTCTCCAGACACATGATCTGGGAGATGGTTTGATCTCTGCACACTGTGTTTTGTTTTGCATTTTATTCAGGGGCAAGGTTAGGAGTCAGTGTGCTCATGGAAACAGAGTCTCAGTGAGCCAGCAGGCAGAGGATACCATTTGTTGTTGAACCGAGTATCTCTCTCTCTCTCTCTCTCTCTCTCTCTCTCTCCCTCCCTCTCCCTCACCCTGTCCTGCATGTCTTTTTCTCCACTAACACACATTCACACAGCCTCATGCCATGACCCACTAAAACAATCAGGCATGTAAAACTGGAGTGTGTGTGAGTTCCTGTGCTAAATATATACACTGACTCTGCGTGTGTATGTATGTGTGTGTAACTCATGCTTCTGGCAGTCAAACATGAAAGAGAGAGGCACCGTCAGGCTATGTGTGTCCATCTTCAAGTTCACTATATGTGTCTGTGTGTGTGTGTGTGTGTGTGTGTGTGTGTGTGTGTGCATACTATCACAAGGTCAGGAGAGGAAACACGCAGGCTGCATGAGTCTTTGAACTGGATGTCATGAATGCGTAAAAATACCATGAAAGAGCCAGAAACAGAATCTTGTGCTCCAGAGGAAAGTCGGATGCTTCCACTCTGCATGGTAACATTAAATGTGCTCAGCAGAGTGTTCAGTTCTACCTGCGGGGGAGGGTGACTAGTAATAAATCACACAAGTCAGCAGAATCCCAAAGAGATTTATTAAATTATTTACTAAATTATTTTTAGTCTTTGCTTGTTTCCTGATGCGGTCACTAAAGCTATTCTGTCCAATCAAGACAAGAAAAGAGGGATGGAATTGTGGATTTTTACATATGAAGATGCTCCAAAACGCTCACTTATTCAAATGTGTCTAAAATTAGGATGCAAATGGTTTCCAGCAGAAATCATCTGAGTGCACACAGGTATGTATTCCCGCATTCATGTGTGCAGATGCATAAAGATCCCTTTTTAATCTCACAGTACGTCAGCAAACCGTTTAGTATTAATTAAAGATAAATTCAATTACTGTGACAAGTTGAGCGTCAGCTCGATTATATTTATGGTAATTATCTTCATCAGCGTATTGTCTCCAGTGGGCCTAAAGTTGTGGCCCATCGGTTTGGTTGCTCCTCATCTCGAAACCCTGGCCAAGATTTCATATGTCCAGTTGTGATGTGAACAGATATAATTAACCTCTTGGTGCCCGTGGTGCAGCTCCCACAGGCTGCTCAGCACCCTAATTGGTCTCTTACATCTGTTGTTAATGGAAGACCCAAGCGGGAAGCCCCAGCTCTGTGTGTGTGTGTGTGTGTGTGTGAGTGTGTGTGTGTGTGTGTGTGTGTGTGCTTGCATTCAGCCTGTCTGTAACAGATGGAGAAGGAAAAGATGAGAATCCCATTAGAAATTCCATTAAAAACACAGGTGCAGAGATGAGAGGAAAGAGGATGGATATGATTATTCGGTTTGTTTTCCCCTCTGTTATTGTCACTTTGTCAGTTTCAGTGATGGGTAAAGGAAAATGTGATCTCCTTTGACAGTCCAGTGTTGTTATTAAGCCCAGCAACTGCATAAAGGGTGACTGGTCCAATCAGTGAGCTATGGGAAGAATTTAAATGATGACAAGACTTTCAGAGGTGCTGCACAGATCCACCTAAATCAGCCAGAACTGATATAAAGCACAACTGTTACAGCAAGGACCACCTCTCTTCTCAAATTCATGAAGAAAACGTTACAGTTTTTTTTCCAGCCTTACAATCAAAACCCACTCCAAGCCCAGTGAATTGCACGTTTGTCTAATCAGATGTCCTTTGTACACATGGACAGATTATGAGACAAAGGGCCCCTGGGCCCAGCAGCCATCTGAAAGGCCCCGCACATCTCCTACGCAGGAGCAAGACCCCCAGACTGAAAGAGTTTTGTGTACCGTTGCCTGTGTTTTGTGTCTCTTTGTCATTGTTTTGTGTCTTCTTGTTTTTTTTTCTCATTGTAGCTGTTTCTCTCTCTATGTCATCGTTAATTGTCTTTGTAGTTGGTTCGTTGACATTTCAACAAGAATTCACTTCAAACTGTCGGCTGTAGTACAGTAGGCCTGTTCAGTAATCCATCCCCGCTTGCAGTCTGCTCAGATTGACGCCTGTCCTCAGCAACAGTGCACTGTGATCACAGTGAGCAAAATAAATGTAATGAGCTTTATAGCTAAACATAGCTGGATGCAGCCGTCTCAGGTGTGTTTCAGGGAAATGTCAAAGCTATGCTTGTGAAAATAGACTGCATGTAGGAGCAGACATGGCTGGTTTAGTAGAACCAAATAGTAACTGCACTGCACATCACGGACATGTAGCAGTGCATTGGAGGGTAGGATTCAAGAATAGAAGCAGACCAAAAGTGAAACACCTCTCTTCAGTCTTGTTGTGCAATGATCTTGTCTGCTGCCAACCGTGCCACTGTATGTTCTCTCCCCTCCAGATGGCAGATATATACATTTGGCCCATGTTCAGTCTCTGGCGCACAGTGACTCTGTATGCGTGTGAGACCATTCTCACACCAAAATGGAAATCTGGTTTCCCATAACAACACTGTTACTGGATGAAACAACACCAGTGCGCGCACGCACACACACACACACACACACACACACACACACAAACAAACAAACACACACACATGTTGGATGGAACAAGCGTCCCGCCTCCTGTTCCTTCCTGGTTGTTTGTTACTGAGGGACAAAGCCCTGTTTTATGTGGAGAAAGGTTGAGACTGAGAAAGAGGCTTGTGTCAGAGACTGGAGGCGCTGCCAAGCATGACTTAGTGCTTCTGTTCTCTTCCCTAAAAGTCACAGCAATAAGAGGGATGTCTTTCTTAATCAGTTTATTACTTTCACTCACTTGCTTGAATTCAGGCTGAGAGGTCATATAAAGTTAAGCATGCTTTTGTTGCGACTTGATAAGAGCTTGTAAATCACTGGTTTTGTGATCAAAATTGCTGCTGTCACAACTGCGTCCCTGAGTTATTTTTGTTGCTAGGAGGAAAGCAGCAGTAGCTAAGAGATGGGTCAGGACTTAGAAAGGTTCTACAGGTATAGATAGTGTACATAACATATTTGACATCATCTGACAGGAAAAGGTCAGCAGCATGTCTCTCTTGTGAACATAGGCCCATGAAAAGACTAAAAGCAACAGTGTTTTAGACTGTCTCTCAATACTCTCCAACTATCCCAACCTGTCTTCATACTTTCTTCATACCTTTGTCCCACGGTGCATCTGTCTTAGCAACTGCTGAATGCAAGTTATATAAAGGCTCTTAAAGGTTTTGACCTTTTCTTCATGCAGGGAAGGGGGAATAAAGCACAAACCGTGTAGCTGTTTCGTTACAATTCAGCTTGTTATTTTAACCAACAAGTACAAAAATCAGGGATTTAGAGTCTAACAACAACAACACAGTTGTATCTTTGAAATTTTAAATTGTAGGAGAGACAACAATGAAAACTACTCCATACACAGGTAGTCACAGAATTAAACGCTGCATTGTTGAATATTTTTTAGTTGAAATCTGCTCCAAAACATATCCTCATGTGGAGAGGTGCTGTCAAAGGCTTCTGTGGGTGAGACTCATTGAACAGCCTTGCAGCACAGCAGAGAAATTCCCATTCCCATTCAAAGTCAGGGGTGGGAGCTCACGGCTGTCAGTCAATGTGTGAACACAGTTCTGGTCTCCTACTCCTCTCACGCTGAGGCATCACGCTCGTATTAGCTGCTGGAAGATGTTTCTGTGTTGGACTCACAGACGACCAAGCTCCTGATTCCTGCATTAGCTGACGCAGCGATCACGTCGATTTTCTGTCTGCACACTGCACAGCTCTACAAGAATACTTTCTAGTTTCAGCTTAGCATATTTATGCTCTACATATCTCACACTCTGAAGTCTCATTCTGAACAGTCTGCCACTAAAGGGTAATCTCTTACATTAGATTGGCAACTTAGACGAGGATAAATATTAGGGAAAGACAATAAATCTAGTCTCACTTTTTTTCCCTCTCACAGTTGATTCGTTTCTAATCTTGTTTCATGACTTCACCCCGCCACAGTTGCACGAGAGAGAGCGAGGCAGACAAATAGAGAGAGGTGAAAGAGGTTAGAGACAGAAAGTGTGAGAGAGAGAGAGAATACAAATCCAGCTCACTGCTAAGCCCAAACCCCCTGAGTTTAGGGATCACTAGCATTGAGCAAGATCTGCTCCACATATCCAGCATAATCCCTCCACCACACCATGAACACTTGCTCTTTGACAGAGTGTGTGTAGTGGGGAGTTTGTGTGTGTGTGTGTTTTGTATAGCAGGGTGTTGCAGTATTGGTGTATATACAGTATGTGTCAGAGTTAAGAAGGAGTTATTCTGCCTCAATGGGCCATGTCTTCCTACTTTCTTTTCTTTTTTAATCTCTTACCTCTTTTCTTTTTGGTTTTCGGATTTCTCTCTCTGTCTCAGAATGGCTTCAGGAACTTCAGGAAATTGAATCTCCCCTTTTTTTTTTTGCCCCCCATCTTGACGTGCAAGTTAAAGGTGGAATTAGCGATCTCCAAATTTATGCAAACTTAACAAAAATCTGAACTTGAATTTTAATATAGGTCAACTTTATATGACACGTTAGATTTACATAAACAACATTTAGACTGATGGGAGAAATAAATCCCTTCATGATCCACTGTGCACATTAGAATGATCATTTGTGACGATTTGATTAATTTCTTTATATATTTATTTGATTGTTATTATTCCTTTGAGGGAATGCTAAAACCTCCCCCTTTTCTGACCTTCCCTCCCCTTCTTATAATTTGTGCACGGTCCCTTAGGAAGCAGACATAAATACAGATGGTGTTTGTTGCACCATCTGATCGTGCACTCAGCCTGCAGCTGGAAAAAAAAACCAACCAGGTTCTGCTTCCATACATCATTGGCTCCAGCAACTCTGTTCGTGTATGTGTGTTTCCATTTGGTGTGTGTGTGTGTGTGTGTGTGTGTGTGTGTGTGTGTGTGTGTGGATATGTCAGGCTCTGTGACAGGGCGGGGGGGGGCTGGTTCCCATTTGACCTGAGTTTGACCCCAGGAAGGATGTAAGTGATGGGAGGAAGGAAGGGTTTAACATGTTCGTACAAGGGCAGTAGGATCTCTTGTGGGGGTTGCTGGGCCTCTCATCGATGCTCATCTATGACCCACGCACACACTCTTTATGACCACACATTCACAGCTCCATCTTTCTCTCTTTTATCCCTCGATCAGTCTTTTTGTGACTGCTGTTTTGACATGAAAACAAGCTCTCACTGCCATGTTTGTCTCCCACTCCCAGCACAGTTTTTTCCCCTTTAATCTCCACTCAGGTCATGTGTGAGGGCTTCCCCTTCCCTGATCCACCTCTGTCTATTTAAAGCTCCTAAGCCCCGGTCCAGCAGGAGCCACGAGGGGCAGCTTTTAAACCAAGAGTCTGTCTCTCTAATCTGGCCAGTTGATTAGCTAATACACCTCCGTCAGCCTGTTCACTGCTCACCGCAGGTGACACACAGGATTGATGACACTTTAAGTAACTTTTTCTCTTTCTCCTCGATTCCTCTCTTTTTTCTTTTCTATGTCCAATTTCTAACTCAATTGGTTTTGCAATTTTTCATTCTGCTGACATGCACCTGATGGATGATTTCAGTCATAGCCGGGACAGACTGTCATTTCTAAATGCTGCAATTTCAAGCATGACATTTTTCTTGTCTCGTACTGTGCATTATATCAGAAAAAAAAAACCTGCACCTTCTTTCACTCTCGCAGTTTTCTCGCCTGTCCGTCTCTAAATCACTAAATCACTTCATGGCAAAAAAAAAAAAAAGAAAATGTAATCCTGTGTGCCACTTGATTATGATTAGGGCCAAACTTCCATTAGTGAAGCCAGCAGCAGACTGAAGTCAGGTTGTTTAATAAGTGTGACTCATTGGTCTTGGGAGAAATGGCTTTCCTGAAGGCACAGTCTGCAGCAGCTGAACAGGCACTATGGCAGCGCACCACCTGGCCGTGTGCAGTCATGTTATGAAATTAAAACCGGTTGGCAAGGTGCTGCTGAAACGGGACTGTGCGATCTACAACCAGTTGGTAGATAGATGTGCCAGCAGTGATGATATCAGCACTAGCTTTTTGTCTCTGGAAAACAGGAATGGTTGTCATAATGTTGTGACAGGCCGTTTCCTGCAGCCTCTTGCTTCTTTGATCTCTTGGCTTTCTGCAAATACTGGCTGTGGTTTTTCAAAACCTCCCATTGTGGCGCAGTTTAACCTGGCAGCTGAACTTTCCATCAAGTCAATTTAGCTTTATTGTTTGGCTCCTCTGCACCGCTGAGTGAAAAGAAAATAGACATCAGTCACCGTGGCTTGTCAGTGGATTGTTGTCAAAGTGTGCGGGGATACTCGAGCACATGGCGAGACAGCTGGTTTCATGGCATCTCCTCAGAAGGAACCACGTTAACGTAATTTCTCTTTTATCCCTCGTACGTGTGCGCATCCTTACATAAGTCTGTGCCAGTGCTTCCGGAGTGAGGGAGTGAGTCAGCTAAAAAAGCCAGGCAGGCTCAGATCAGCACGGGGATGCTGCAGGAGATATTTTATACATGAGGTCGCTTGTGCATTGCTAGAAATGTGAGCGAGCTCCTTCTGTGTTGATCAAAAGCATTTCCCCTGCACTGTTTTAGTGTTTTTACTCCTTCAGTGCATTGATCTTTGTGGCTGATGAGAGTGGGT
>NW_019525493.1:1554031-1566539 GCF_002814215.2 Seriola lalandi dorsalis
GGGGGGGCTGATGTACCCACCCTCCAGTGTTCATTATTGATGACACTGAGGTCAGTAAATGACTCAGAAATAAGGTGGAGATGAAAGCAGGGGATGGGTGTGGTTATTTTACAGCAGGAAAAATGAACTGCAGAGAGCCTGTTTTCTGTTTGCTCTTCTTGGAGTCCCTGTGGCTGAAGTGATGGACAAGCACTTAAGGAGACAGAATGACATTGCCTTGCAGAGGAAGGTAATAGGGAGCAGCGTGTCACGATGCATTAGGGTTAGCAGATAGATGGACTCAGTTAACCCGTCCAGGATTTGTGACCCAGCCACATATTGACCAAATAATGAAACGGGGACAGAAAAAGAAAGTCAGGCGGATGCTGAGGAAGACTGACAGAAATGAAGTAATTTAAGCAGCCGGCTGACAGGTGTGAACAGCGCACTGGAGCGGGGTGGGGGGGTGTCGCGGTGGGGGTGGGGGGGTCGGTGGGGTGCAATGATCTACTTTTGCGGGGATAAAAGAGAAACAGGAGGACACATGGGGTGATGGATTTGTTGTTGAATGAAGATTGACATCTCACTGATACAGCCTCTCTGGACAGACAGCATGTGACCTAAACCCCCGAGAGTGCAGTCGCATCCGGAGCAAATTTAGCCGAATTCACACCGACACCATCGACACACATTTTCTGTATGAAAACAAACACCAAACTGAAGCTTCACCGACTTTTTTTCTGATTTTAGCCCTGCCTGTGAACGTGGTGTTATTGGGGCGCTGACTTGCCCCAGAGGTTTCAGCCGGGTAGCAGGGTGACAGACGGAGGATGTTAGCGCAGGGCCGGGGGAATCGCGGCCGTGACAGCCAGTCATTGTATTTCAACGGCTGATGGTATCATGCTGTCATTGTGTCAGTGTTGGGAGCAGACCCACAACAGATGCTGAACAGATAATAGAAGCTTTATCTCTGGATATTCACTCTGTGACACACGTTCGCATGTGAATATGAACAAGGAAAGCGTCTCAGGTGAGCAGAAAGATATTAAGATCCAGTTTCATATCTGGAATATGCTTTGTCAGTGTATGTTCAGATGAAGAAGTAAGATTGGCGTCGTGTGTTATGAAACAAGAAAGCATTTCCTTTGAGGAGAAATCAGTCTGTAAGTGAACGTATGAGTGTATTAACCGAGGCAGACATATTTCTCATTGTGCTTGTAAGGTCGCTGCTGGGAGTCTAATGTATTAGATTGTGCACCTGCAGTTTTCATCTGACTCCATTTCTCCAGATGGGGGGTTTTCATTATGGGATCCTCACTTGGTGGGCAGATGAAAATATTAGACAGTGCATACATGAAGTGCAATAGAGGTATTGCTATCATAAAACTGCAGCCTGTCACACCTTGGGAACCTTGAAGTCTAATTCCACCCTGCAAATGATTTTCAGCACTTTTTTTTTTTTTATTCACACAGGCAGAGCAGGGACGGTTATGGACGGCAGTGTTGGTCAGTCCGACACTTTGGTCTAAACTGAAATATCTCAACAACTATTGGATTACCATGAAGTTAGACACGATTGAGCCCACTGACGATCCTGTGATTTTTCCTCTAACGTCACCAGGATGTTGTGGTTTTAGCTGAAATGTCGCCCTCAAGATAAATTTTAATAACTCTGTGACCCTACATGTAGTCAAATCATCAGCTCAAAATTTTAGTACACCCAATACTTCCCCTCAGCCTCAGCTGTTCTTTGTACACACTAAACTCAGATGGTGAACATGGCAAACATGACACCACGACTGTCCACCCAAGAAAAGTGACAAAATGAGTCATTTTGGCAAGTGCCCCAAAACAACTTAAATACAGGACCTCAATGACGATGAAGGTCCAATGACTTCATTGATGAAATTGTAATTTTAACCCCAATCACGTCTCCCTAAACCTAACCAACTCATTTTGTGCCTAAATCTAACCAAAGCTCGGAGGGAACAGACAGATGATGTCATCCTGCTGATGGGTGCAACAAATCAGAAAATACTGTTGCGTCACTCTAGAAGGACAAATGACGTATTTTTGTCATTTCGTTTGGGGGATTTGTCGTTTATACCTGCTAATCATCAACATGTTAGCATTGTCGTTGTGAGCATATTAGCATGCTGGTGTTAGTGTTTAGCTCAAAGCACTCTGGTGTCTTAGTACAGTGTCACAGAGATACTAGCATGATAGTAGATCTTCATCTGTCTTGTTTCAATGTGAAGCAGTGTTTGAGTCTTTTCTTATGTGTCCAAACTATTAATGACAAGGCAGCAGCGATGCCTGTGACAGTGACTAAAAGAAAACAGGACACTGGAGGACGCTTTTGTTACTTAGCTGCTGTGTGTCTGTACCAATTGAAATTGATTGATTCAGCCATTCTGAATCAGTTAATTTCCATTTTCTGTTATAGGCCTCAAGCCTCCCAATGTGGGGCTTAATGCACCAATTTACCATCCTGTCTCATGCAGGGTCTCCCTGACTAAACAATTCATAACCAGCTAACAGGCGCAGGATTTTGTTCACTAATGGAATTTGTCCACTCATAAACAAATCTGTAAAATTGCTTTTCTGGCACGTTCTGCTAATTAAATGAAAATGACTTCACTGGATCTCATGGGATTTTATACTTCAGAATACTTGTTGTGATGCATAAAAAGTATATCTGATCAAGTGTGGCAATGACCCAGACTCAAGTATCATATGATGTCACTAATTATTTAGATATCAAGAATTAAATTGTAAGAGTTTCATGATTTAAGTAGCTACGTCTGGTTGGAAATGGAAGTCTGACTGTATTTAATGGTGTTTTTCCACCTGAATATGTTCAATTGAGATTCTTGCAACCAAAACATATTGGTTTTGATTGGTTGAAATTGTTTTTTTATTACCAACAATGATTAATCCCTTGTATATTAATCATTAGTCCAGTTACACCAACACACGTCAGTTTTTGACTTCTCCCATGATATCAAGATATTGAAAAACACATTTGTTTTTTCCGTTGGAAAATCATTTGTTAAAAAATTTGGTAATTGCAGAGAGGAAAATTGTGTTTTGAGTAATTTAATGTCTTGTGTTCCAAGTGTATGTTATTGCAGCAATCACTGAATGGACTATTTAATTTTCTCTACAAGCAAATATTTGGAGAGAAGCTCTGGTCAGGGAGGTCCTGGATCCCCTGAGCGGTTTTTGTTTATGTAAGAGAGTCAAACTCATCACATCACTTCATCTGAATTCAGACACATTTCAGAGTGTTCCAGACATTATTGCACTTGATTGTTTGAGAATGTTATTTACTGAAGTCAAGAGCTTCCTCAGATTTCAATAGTGTTACCAGGCAGTCAGGGTTTAACGCAGATTCACAGAGGGAACGCACAGTGCAGATCTGTCTAATCACCAGATGCCTGCTCTCTAATGCATAATGCATCAGACTGTTATTACAAGTCTGCAGGGAAAACACAGCAGTGATTTACATTAATATTTCATCAAACCCCTGTGACATCAAAGTCTTAATGGAGGAGACCCTGTGTGTGGGTGTGTGTGTGTCTGTGTGTCTATAAATGTGTGTTATTATTAATGAAGTGGACCCTGGTGGCCGGCGCTTGGCCTCTATCGGGGTGTCAGGTGGAGGGGTGATAATAATGTGTTAAGTTAGTTTAAACTCAAAGAACAGACAGACAGACATTAAAGACAGGCTCATGAATGAAGGGGTTTACTAGAAAAGCAGTGAGCTCTTTGAATCGCACAAGGCGAAGGCTTCAAAGACAAGACATTCAGACGTCCTTTCATACATTCAGAGTCTGAATGTATGAAAGGATAAAGAGTTTGCTCCTTGTATTCCAGTCCTGCCTTTTCTCTGTCTGTCTCATTTTCTTTCAGTGAAACCTCTGTCGGACTCAGCCTTTTCTTATCTCCATAATTTGAAGAAGAAAACAATCTTGACAAAGGAAATTATGAAAAATAAACTTCTATCAGAAATTATAGTAACAGTAAATATAAGTGACAGTAAATTTTGTAACTGTAAACTATAATAACAACAAACCACCGCTCACATACTCACATATTCTCAGCTATTAAAAGATCAGAAATAGATTTTTAAAAATGCTGTCTATGCATTTTCTATTTGTAAATTTGCAAACAAGCAAGGATGCGATAGATAATACAGTCCACCCACCCGCACCTGTAAAGCTCAGTTATTAACACCTCATATCTGGTTTGTTTAATATGTTTCCAGTCCTGTTTCCTGTCTTGATGCTAAGCTAAGATAACCATCTCCTGGCTCTAGACTTGAGTGCGGTATTGATCTTTTCATCTAACTCTTGGCAAGAAAGCTAGGAAGAAAATGTCAAACTGTCCTTCAAGAAGGTTATAATGTTTACAGAGGTATTGATTCAACTTTATGGTCATTTTGGAGGCTGCAGTTTTTGGTGTTGTTGGATTACACTGGATTAGTTTCATCCAGGTGTATCTAATAAATTGGCCACTGTTGTATTAGCATCTCATCCTGCCGTAAATGAAAATTGTCATCTACTTTGGCACAATGAAAGAGAACTAACAGACTGATATCAGCACTAACTGACTCATCAGGCCACCGTATCCCTAATCCACGTCTCTGACATCAGCTCTCTGTGTCTCCTCAGATGACAGTGCGTCAGCAGCCAGCAGTATGGAGGTGACCGACCGCATCGCCTCCCTGGAGCAGAGGGTCCAGATGCAGGAGGACGAGATTCAGCTGCTGAAGTCGGCTCTGGCCGACGTGGTCCGCAGGCTCAACCTGTCCGAGGAGCAGCAGGCCATGGGGTCACGCAGAGGACCCACCAAAGGTAACACACAGCACAGGTGCTTGTGTTTTGTGATGAGTTTAAGAGCCAGTACATCTGGGGTATGAAGAAGAAGGCCAAGAGGTTCTCTGGTGTCACACTTCTTTTAACATTTAAAACACACGCACGCTGGCTAACGCACCCGTTTTTGGTAGGCATCCTTTCTGTCCTTTCCCACTGTCCTCTCTCTCTAGATGATGTCTCCTTCAAATCCTGTTTTGTTCCTTTTTCTCTGGCTCACTAGTTGTCGATCTCCTGTCCTTTCTTCTCCTGGACTGTGTCGTGTCGTTAAATGTATTGTATGTTACATGTATAGACCCTGCTTTGATGAGAAAGTCTCCCTCAGCAGACAGCAATGTTGGGAAGCCAGGTAGGCCGACTGTGTATAGTCTCTCTGCACTAACCAGGCCTGCTGTCGTTTGTACAAGCAAATACATTTCAGTCACTGCCTGCTAGTACTGTGTTGTTTATAGTTTAGTATTTCACCAGGAAACAGACTGTTACTGTCAGTACTGCACTGCCTGAGGTCAATGCACTGTGATCTGAGTAGATAGAAATAATATTATTAACCCGAGGGAAGCACTCAACATACTTCTTTTAAGTGTTTTTGAGTCCAAGAACTCTATGATAATATTAAATTATCAATTGTGGGAATAAGTTGCTAAGCGCATGTTCTGTGTTAGTGTCTGTGTGCAACATTTCTGTTTAAGGACAATTCCCCCTAATAAATAATGAGCTGTTGCTTTTGTTTTATTCCTAATGAAAAAAAATATCATTTGAGGTCACATGGACATAATACCAGAAACACCTAAAGATGCAACACAATCCACCATAAACTGTAGCCTTGGACTGGAAGTTAGAAGTTTTATATTGAACAGACAGAAATGGTGTGGTGGTTTCGATCCTCTCATCTAACTCTTGGCAAGAAAAAGCGAGTTAGCAATTTCCCCAAAGTGTCAAAATATTTCTTTAAGTTAGAGTTGAAACCAGAGGACGGAGGGTGAAGTCGCTGTGATAAATGTAGGAAAGGGACCTAACAAAAGTTAAAAAGCAGCACATCATCACAGAATAAGATAGAGCTGAACACCATAGATGGAATGATGATAGGTTTTTCCCATGTTGTGTTGTGTGTAATGGGTCGATTTGCAGCTGAGGTGTGTTTGATACACGCTGTCTTTCAAAGAGTATCTTCACCCCTAGAAGCTGATGAAGTCTGCATGTGAAATCATTTGCACTTTATGCAGGGTTTTATGCACAAACGTGCATTTGAGTGATGAAACAGAAACAGATTAAGAATCTGTGCGGCTGCCAGACTCAGTCTCCGGAGTGACTCTGGGTGGATGGAGTTTCAGTTTGATTTGGGAGCTGGATGATGATGACTCAGACTCTGAGCTGCTTTCCCTTATTGTTCTCCACTTTGAGCTGCAGGGAGCCAGCAGCCTGCTCGCCTCTGCTGAGGCACAATGATCTGCTTCGGAAAGCTTAATACATGCACGCAGTTTGCATAAAGACAGTCATGGACACACAGAAACACACACATTCATCTTCTTTAACATGCTAACAAAATTACAACCTAGGTTTGCCCCTGCTGTGTAATTGCTACATGAAAGATAACAGAGCAAAATGTGTGTTTTGTGTGTGTGTGTGTGTGTGTGTGTGTGTGTGTGTGTGTGTGTGTGTGTGTGTGTGTGTGTGTGTGTGTGTGTGTGTGTGTGTGTGTGTGTGTGTTTGTGTGTCTCTGTTGGATGAAACGATGTCTATTAAATATTTATCACTGCAGATAAAGCTGCAGCTTGGATTTGTTATTCTGGGCTTGCCTAACTGGCATGTGTGGTGTGTCTTTGTGTGTGTATGTGTGTGTGTGTGTGTGTGTGTGTGTGTGTGTGCGTGTGTGCATGCACCTTTTGTGTTGTCGCACCACCTCCTACAAATGATATGTGAACATGAAGCATCTATATAAAAATATTAATTGAAGAAGACGAACAATATTCTCAACAAAGGGAGAAAAAAAACAAAATTAAAACCCTTAAATTATGTTAATTCAGATTTGGATCACAGACTCTACAGACAGTGTATATGTGTATGTTTGTTATTATGTCTGTTATGTATGTGTGTATCTCTTTGAACCCTCACTGAAGAGCATGATAGCATCGCAGAGGGAGTATTGTATATGTGCGTCACACTAAATACAGTATATCAGCAACAAATACAAACTGTTAAGGCTCAAATTTAGTTTGGTATTATCATCAGTATCATTATAATCACAGTCAAATGGACTGGACACAGTGATAAATACAAATTTGTTACGACTGAAGGTGGAGAAAGCTGAAACAAAACTTGTGTTTCTTATGTGATTTTTGTGATACTCATCACATTTTCAATTTTTTGGCCATAATTCCCCCTGACTCAAAGTTTCCAGTGCAACAGTGCGCTTCATTAGCTCAACAGCACAACAGATCATCTGTGTACTGTGTAACTAAACCTGCACACCACAACACTCTCAGTAAAACCAGATTTCCTTATTATACTGACTGAAATAACAGCACATGAACCAGTGCATGCTGGGAGGCTTTGCACTACACCTACCCTCCTGGGACACCACAGCGTGTCTAAATACAATTTTATAGATTATTACTTCATCTCATTTATTATCACAATTATATTATACACCAAGGAATGCAACCTCCCTGACCAGCATGCTCAGATGTTACTGTCACTACAGCAGCCGATGCTGATCCCAGGCCAGTATCGAGCTTTTTTTTTCTTTTTTTTTCTCAACATGCCCTGCTGTTGTCCTTTTTCTTCCAGCCAGGCCAATGATTGCCACCCTGCCGTTACGGCCCACAGTAAACAACGGGACCATCCTACCAAAGAAAGGCAGCGGCACTCTGCCCTCCCCGTCTGGATCTGGATCCAGGAAGGACACCAGCGCACCAGCCAGCAAGAGGTGAGGAAACTAAAAAATAAAACATTGTAAGTGAAATAATTTGGTGTGCAAGTTGAAGTTGAGTCCTTTCTGCCAATTTCAGAGGAGACCAGGTTGTTTTCTTTCCAGGCATTTCATTTGTCTGGAGACGTTTGTTTTGTCTTTGCCATGTCAGACAACTTCAGCCATAAACCGTCACATTTCAGGCTTTTTATCAGCCAAAGCCACTGACATTAAACAAGGCTGATAAACAGAGACATAGTATTGTCATCGCCACCTCTGCTTCCATGCCGTGTGTGTGTCTCTGTGTGTGTGTGTGTGTGTGTGTGTGTGTTTACACATGAATGTGAAGCACAGGTTATCAATCTTGTCTGTCAGGGGAACAATAGCCTTTTTCCCATGTCTGGATGACATTACCATAATCAGATGAAGCTCAGCAGACAGCGGGGACCAGCTCCAGTCCAAACAGATGTTAACTCTCCTGAGGTGTTGTTTCCTTGTTTTTCCATGTGTGTACTTTCATTTCTCATTTGGGGATATTTTAAGACAGTGAGAGATGATACTTTCTCAGTGCTCACTGACTCTCACCTTGAGATTTACTGGAGAGGACGGTAAAGAAATGGCTCTGCAGATTGATAACCAGTACGAGGCTGGTGGATAGAGACAAACATCAGGCAGGACAGTACTGGTGCAGGAAATGTGATTTGGTTTGATGTATTTCCTTGTTGTACTTGGAGTTGGCTTGTATTTCTCTGACTGGTTTCAAGCTTAGCTGACTCTTTCTACTTTGTTGTTTCTTGAACGTTGAACTAGTACACAATGACCATTGAATTCTCCATAAAGAAGAAGTACTGAGATCATAGCCCCCCCCAGCAAAAAATTTCCTCTGAAAAGATCTGAATTTCATCTCAGTTTTCTTTAGAGTTTCCTCCATGTACAGTATGTCTAAATGCTGTAGTGCTGTTTCAAAGCCTCCACAAAGCCTGGAACAAATCCAAGTGGAGAACTACTGTATTCTTCATTATTTTATCTGTTTATTTGGCCTATAATGGGTTATCGAATTTAAAAACATTTAATTCAGCCAATAAAATACCCATTCTGTATGTGTTTTAAATCTCCGCCGGCTGCTCACAGAGCACATGACCTCTGTCCTCAGTGGCAGCCAGGCTCTGCTAAATGAAGCTAATATGTTTTCTTGCTGCTTTCCTAAATGTTTGGTTTTGAATTTAGGTGTCTCCCCTGTTTATCTTTGCGGGTTGTGTCGTCTGTCTTTCCCACCTTTCCTGTCTGCATGTCCGTTCTCTTGTATTGTCCCTCTCTGATAACATGTCCTTTCCACTATGACGTTATATCCTGTTTATGTCCTGTCCATCTACTGTGTGATGTCCCGCCAGTCTGTCCAGTTTGTCCTCTCTGTCTCGCTCTACCAGAATTCTCTATCTGCCCCTGAGGTGAGAGCGTCACCAAGTTACAGTATGTCACTGGTCACGATATAACATCACCGCCGCATCGCAGTCATGATGCATGTTAACCATCATCTTCAGTTACGATTGTAAATCAGTCACCAAACTACATGAAAATAGTGATATCTTTCATGTTCTTATCACCATTTATCTCATCTGTAACATTCACTTTATGTTGTTTAAATCATCGATCTTTGCAGCAGTATTTGTGTTGTTCACTGTCTCGATCTGGGATTAGTCTAAACTGCAGATTGGTCACAATCCCATCAGTGTTGGCACACACACAACAGCGTTCCCCAATGCCCTGTGGCCCAATTACTATGATTCCTCATGGGATAACACTGCAAACAACAGTCTCTCTCACTCTCTTTTTTTATTCTGTTCTGCTCTTTACTGAACAAACACATGCAGGCTCTCCAGAAGGGATAACAGCCACCAGCCAGTTTCAGGATTTGAATAGACTTTTCTCCCATAGGGTGGATTAGGTGACTTTGCCTACTGGCCATTGGATTGCTGATGGGGCCTTTTCATTGTTGTGAATAGGCAGGCTGTCTGCACCACCAATATGCAGATCTGCACAGGTCTGCACTGATGCTGTAGTTGTAACCACCACAGGGGAGTAAACAGAGTGAAAGTGTGAGGAAATAGCAAATATCCACATTTCTCTGACACTGCTGTACAGAGTCACACAGTTTAAGAGTTCTCTTGAAAATGCTATGTAATATTTAGACAGATCTGAGCTGAATCATCAAATAAATATGTGCTTTCAAAAGCTGTTTCTTGGATGAAAACTTTTATCAGAGGGCTTTTTTAGGAAAGCAGCGTCAAGTAGTTTTATGACCCATTTCTTGTTCTCCCCCCCACACCTCCTCTCTGTCCACCTTCCTCCTCACCACAGCACTGTGAGGAGAGCCAACTCAAATGAACATGTGGGAACTCTTACACGGAAAGATTCAGGCGACTCCAAGGGCAACCGAACTCGCGCCGGATCCACCGGCAGCAATTCCAGCGGCAAAAGAAGTGACAGGTAACATGGACATAATGGAATTGGTTTCCCATTCAGTGCACACATGCATATTGTATGTGTCACTGACACTGTCCAAACAAGATAGCACTGTGTGTTTTTATTAGTTTTTTCTAAATAACACACTGCTCTCCTTAAAAAGCACTTTCAAATCAATGACATACAGCAGATGTGGTTTGCTGATTGACAGCTGTGTGTTTACTCATTCACTTTGCAGCAAACAGAGGGATCCAGTGTTCAATGCAGGTAAGACCCAGAGGCTCCTTTATGGCTCTGTAGCCTGACAGCTGTGATAGTTTCCATGCTATGATACAACCCACTGAGAGCCATCACACCAGATGCTCAGTGGTTCTCTGTGTCGAGGAAATACTGTCAAAAATGAAGAATTATTTATGAACCTTTTGTATATTCCCAAAATGATGAAGGGAAATACATGTTGTCAATTATAGTTTGAGTTAGTGCCTTGAACTGTTTCCTGCACACAGAGAACAGCTCAGGACTTCTTGAATATCAGGGTCAAACATTCATCCTCTCCATGATCCATTCTTTAACCAGTAACCAGCCCACCTCATCCATTACCGCACCTTCACATCCAAATGTCTGTTCGTCTTTTTCTTTTTCATACACTCTTACTGCATTGTTTAAGTTCAACTTCTGGTTGCAAAGTTATTTTTTCTCGTTAAATTCAAGTAAAGGCTAAGTCCTATATTTTCTCAACATTGTGGCAGCTCTGCTGTGTAGATGCAGATTCAGATGCTAGCGACTGAAATTATTTGAAACGTATTTGGAAAGCTTTAGGAAGCTCACATTGCTTCTCCCAATATATGGACAGTCCTTCTTTGGAGTCCACATTTCCTGAGGTTTTGAGTGTAAAGTTGACTTGATCCTTAGTCATAATGGCTACAATCGTACAATAATTCAGAATTTCCCTCTAAGCACTGACACCTGAACACAGCACTCTGCAACCTAGCCAGGACCGTTTTATTTATGTTTCTTATCTGTTTTTCAAGCAACGAGACAAACAAAAGAAAGAACTAAAGGCTTCTGAAAAAGGCAGAGAATGAGCCGCCCATTAATTGTGAGGTTATAATGTTTCCAGAACCATGCACCCGACAACTGAACCAACTCCTACACACTTTATTGTGTAAATGAGAAGCAGGAAACACATGGTAACAAGACAGAGGGACTGAATATGAAATGAGATGAGAATCGATCAGAATTTCCATCTCCAGCATGCTATTGATTTTTGTGTAAATTGAACTGCTGTTTTTCATTTGGTTCGAACACCTGGCTCCAGATTTCCTTGGTTCAGGCTTTTTTATTTTTTTGAGTTTGACGTCCAACTCTAGCAAATGTGATCCACATATAAAACTAATATATGCTCTTTGTTTGTTTTCAAACTGTACCAATCAGATTATGAGGTAGAATTGTTAAGTCAGTCCATATCCCCGGTAATAAATCACATATCATCAAGTCATTGTGACAGTCAAATTTAAATATTATCTTGAAGGCCGCTGCTATCTGGCAGAGGATGCTGACTATTAGGAGCAACTGTGCTACAGGGATAATTGTTTCTGCTGTACGGCAATTAATGGACATTTGAATTAATTATAGACCAATAATGTCCTGCAAAACAGCCTCGGGGCAGTATCATGGACATAAACTACCACTGGGTGACAATTAACCAATACACTTGATAATTGCAACAGTTACTTCTGCCAATATTATGCTTAGCTGCAATACATGAGGAGATTTAATGCAAAGTGATTCATTTGAGTCAACCAACTTTACGGTGAGCCAGTGCAAGCAGGTTTATGTGCTTTGGCAGACTCTCATGTCGTTAAGAAAACAAAAGTTAAGAGATTAAAAGATGCTGGAATATTTTCCAAAAACTTGAAAAGGTACATTGTCACTCTGATCATTTTCTTTTCTTCAAAGAGGGATAAACAAAGACAACAAAAAGCTAATTAGACAGATAAATGTAATAATCTACTCACCACGTAAGAGCAGAGGGTGGGACACCATCAACGAGGAAACGAGCATCGATTCATTAAGAGTGTCCAGGACAGACGCTGCTGTTCAGTAACACCAGAAAGTGCGAATGCACTCATATTAGGACAGACCAGGAAGTGAGGAAGCAATGCCACCCCTCACCTGGTACTTGTGTCTCTCTCTCTGTGACCTTTACAAGGGATGCGACGTGTGACCCACTGCAAAGGTAGGCTTCCCCCCACCCCGCCCACTCCCCCTGTGTGTGTTT
>NW_019525493.1:1566559-1608449 GCF_002814215.2 Seriola lalandi dorsalis
CTCCACAGCTCTCTGAACAATGCAGATGATTCGTTTTGATCCGTGTAAATGCATCACCTCTGCTCTGAACTGTACTGCAGAAGCAGAGGAGCAAATCAGGGCTATTATTTTAAAATTTTAATTCATATCTTGGGTTTTTTTCAAATTATTTATTTTTTTGTGATTCCCTTTCAATGCAATGATCAGAGAGCTGTCCAGACAGGGGCAGGAGTGGGCCGACAAAGTGTGTGTGTGTGTGTGTGTGTGAGTTATCCTTTTAATTGTTTTGAGACTGAATTAACTAACACACACACGCAAACACCCTCCCTAACCTCCACTGAACGCTGCATCAGTGTGATTGCAGTGTTTGCAGTTCACTTGTGTGTCTCCACACTTGTTGTTCGACTGCAGGAGAAGCTGCAGCTCCACCAGACGTGTGTCTGTTTGCTCACAGCCTCACTTTCGCTCGTAGGCATTTAATCTTTGTCACCATAGTAACAACACAAAGATTTCTGACACTCTCTTCCTCACAGTCGCTTTGAGTTTTTCTGCGAACTCTTTAAATCCTCTCTTCTGAGATTCCACGCTGCAGTTCAGAGCAAGTAGATGTGCCACAGCTCTTATTATCTTCCTGCCCTCAAAATGAATATTTGCATTACAAACACATTCAGTCTCTTTTTGGAGGTAGTTCCTGTTTGATTTTACTGCTTGTAGTTTTCTCACGCAGCTTGAAGTGTCGTCTGTTTGTGTGTAGGCTTAGTCCCCTTCAGCAAAGTATTCACAAAGCTGACAAGAATTTAAAAAAGACTGGCATTAAAGCCCCGTTCGTTTCTTCCCTGAATATTGCTGTTTACCTAGTCTTGTTACAGGATCATCAACTCTTTAAACAACCATTTTTAAGACAACCTCAGCATTTTGAAATGAATCACATCCCCTCGTAACAGGCCGCTTACCTCTGTGTGTTAAGAACAAGTTAAGCCAAAGTAAGATCTTTTCCCCTCAGTGTCTCAGATTGTTTTATCTGAATAAAGAAGAGGTAAAAAAAATATTCAGTATTTGCTCAGAAATTTCTAATAATCTTCTAGGAAGTTAGAGAAAGTTGAAACTTTCTTTATTCAAACCCGTGTAAATACTGTAATTATTCAGTAGTTCTTTATTGCTGGAAACTTTATTCTCCATATATGTTGGATTCTTTATTGCCCAAATGACATTCTTCTTTCCAGGAAACTTTACTTTACTTGGAAGTTACAGACCAGTAAAAAAAAAAAATTGTAACACAAAAAAAAAAAAAAAGAATTTAATAATAATAATAATCTACAGTAGAACCTTATTCTTCTTCTTTCCTGCCCCATTAATTATTTCCTGGCCCCTTGCATGGATCCTGAACCCCAGGTCGGGAACCACTAGTTTAGACCAGATCTTACTTAGTGGTACTTCAAAGAAAATAAAACCAAACACTACTTTATAATAAGACCCCAGTGAATCTCTGTTTGATAATAAGCAACATGCTGGTGGTTTATAATTTCCCCTAGTTTCCTTTTAATAGTTTGTGTCTTTAAGTAAATATGACACAAAAAACAGCCATTACATCTGTCTAACTTATTCTACCAACCCCCTCCACCCTTTACGTTTCTTGATCCTTCTTGTCCCCTTCCACCCAACTGGCCCTGACAACCTCCACCACCCCTCCCCATCATCTGCTCTTTTCCCCATCTACATTATAGTCACAGTACAGATTTACCTCAGCCGCTCTGCCAAACAGAAGGGGACCAGCGGCAGCCCCGCGGCTTCAGCTGTGACAGCCCGTTCGGCTGCCAGCCCCCAACAAACCTCAGAAAACATCAGGGCCAGCGTGGCCAGAAAGGGTGGCGCCACCAAGGTGCCACCGGTCAGAAAGACCCCGAGCTTTAACCTCCAGTTGAGGAAGTCAGGGAGTTTGTCTTCATATTCTCCTCTTGATACACCCAGCTACCGCAGCCCCATTAAATCCCCCAGCCAGTACTTCCAGATTTGTTACTAGTCACATCGCTAGTTTATTTCAGCGAGCAAACTATAACATGCTCAGCTGGAGCCGGTCAGTACAGAAAAAGGAGGTGAAAAGTAGATGTTATGTCACACCTCTGTTGCCCCCCACATGTCCCTTCATACCAGGACGTTTCAGAGAGATCACAGGTTTTCAGCATCACCTAATAAAAAAGTAAACAAGCAGGTAATGGACAAGCAAGCAAGTAATAAAGTCCTTTACAATCATATTCTTCTCTTCTAATGAGTTTTGAAAAAAAAGGTTCATTTTGTTTGTTTTGGTTCCCTTGGTGTTTTCTGCACGATTTATTTGCAGTGTTAGCATGTTTTAAACTGATGAGGATTTCTCATTATCCCATTTTCTAAGCTTGGATCTGTTTTTTTGTTGTTGTTTTTTTGTTTGTTTGTTTTTTTGTTTCATAACATTTCCATTTGCTCTGCTTGTGTCCGCATTTTATGTTGGTTAACCTCTGCTGTGAGCTGAATATTTATGAGTTGTGGGAGTTTTTAACAAAGTGTTTGCAGTTCATTTTGCACTCTTTGTTGTCATACAAATGTGTTTAAAATGACTAATAAAGTCAGTTAAAAAGCTAATTTGTTTGTGTTTGCAAATTCTGTCATTTGTTGTCCTTAATTGAGTCTTTATCACAGTAGAAAAAAAAAATATCACATCATCTCATTTCACTCCATTATCCTCTAATCTTGTCATGCATTCAACATTGTCACCCTTATATTTGCATCATAATAGCACATTGTGTTACGCTCTAGTGTTTACAAATGTGACACAATAAAAACTGACACTCCAACCATATATATGTTTTTGTTTTTCTACACGTATATCATCTCATTGACCATTTTCTTTGCTTTTTCTAGAGGAAGGTTATGTGAAAATGTATTTGAAGGGTCGTCCCATCACCATGTTCATGCCCAAAGACCAGGTGGAGGGCTACTGCCTGGAGGCCAGAGGCGAGCTGCCCAGCAACAAACTCAAACTGGACTGGGTGTATCCTTTTACTGCAGCAGACGGAGACAGGGAAGTCAACATCCACTGTGTGATACCACCTCATGTCTTTTTTGTTTTATTTGTTTTTTTAGCTGTAATAAAAAGGTAGAATATTATCCTTCTTCTGATTTGGAAAGTTTTGAGAAAGTAGTCTTCTGCAGAAAATAAAATCCAGGTTGGCCTGTGCTGTCGGTAAGAGGTAAGGAAGCTGCGGATGTGATGTCTCAGATATTCATTTTCACCATGGAGCGCTGCTGCAGTCAGACCCCGGGCTCATGGCTCTGCAGCCTGCAGTCAGTAATAATCTGCATAAAGTCAGCAGCTTCTCTTGTGCTGTTTTATTTTTATTTTGTTTCATGTGTGGGTTTTATCCCTTCCTTAAATTTGTTGTTGAAAGAATGAATGTAGTGTGTTGTTCGATCCAGCAGAAACCCAAAGGGAAAAAGCTGTAAGGGAAACAAAGAAATGATTAAATCTGAGGAGGCAAACACACACACACACACACACACACACACACACACACACACACACACACACACACACACACATGCACACACATAGACACACAGAGACAGAGTAGAAACGAATATGTGTCTCTTTCTCCAAACATTACACCTGCTGGTTCAACTGTGGGCAAAATAGGTCCTTAAGTTTTTCACCCATAGTATCGGGCTGCAGTTATTTCCATTACTGATTAGTCTTGATTAGTCAGGTCCTAAAACTCAGGCTGCAAATTTCTTGTCCAAAAGCCAGAGGTATTCAGTTTGCTCTCACAGAAGACCTAAAAAAACAACCACAAATGTTTACGAGTGAGAGGCTGGAACAAGGGAAGGTTTGACAGTTTGCAAAAAATTGATTTGTTTGTTTTGAAAAACAACAAATCAATTATTGAATGGAATAGTCGAATGACTGCTGATTAATTTTCTTTTGATGGATTCATTGTACGAGCTCTTCTTTGGATATTACTTTTACTTTAATTCCTTGACCTTCGCTACAGCTACGGTTACCGCGGTCGTGACTGTCGCTCCAACCTTTACCTGCTGCCCACCGGAGAGACGGTGTATTTCATCGCCTCGGTGGTCGTCCTGTTCAATGTGGACGAGCGGCTGCAGAGACACTACACTGGACACACAGACGACATCAAATGGTAAGAGACGCACAAAACTGATGGGCACGCTGCTGCAGTCCACACCAAACCTTTCATCTCTTTCCCCTGTCAGAGTTGATATTTTCTCCATTTCTACAATCCTCACAGGCTGTGTACGTCATTCACAGCTTTTCTTTTCCGTATTCCTCATAGTCTTCCTGGTTATTCTTGCAGAAAAAAAAAAACTATAATGAGGGAAGTAACAGGCAAACAGGTGTACTCAAGTTTTCTGAGCAAGTTTTTGTGCACAAACATCAAACGTCTATTTGAAGGGAAGTGCGCAGTGCACTGAGAGCAACTGTCATCACACTCTGAGGTTAATAAACATTCAAGTTATCAATCATCACTTTGGATTGCAGTACAAAGGATGTGTTGCCGACAGATTCTCACTCCTTTGAAGGCAGAGTGTTGGAGCTTTACACGTCCTACGAGTGTTGCTATACCCAAAAGGGGATGAATTTATCTTAAACTGTTTCATTTCCCCTACACATTAGTACAGACAGCGTGTGGTAGCTGCAGTGAATATCATATTCAGAGCTTTAGAAAGCTCACTCACCAGACACTGGCTTTCATGTTCTGCCAGCACGTTGCTCATCTTTATTCAAATGCTCCTTTTGATGTCGAAAAAGGCTTTTAAATGTTTTCATGTCTGTTTCTCACGTCTTTCTCTTCACCAGCCTGGCTGTCCACCCCGACAAAATCACCATAGCAACCGGGCAGGTGGCGGGAACCTCTTCAGATGGAAAAGTAAGTGAGATCTCTTATTGATATTTTATCACTTAAACTTTCAGCGTCTGATTTATTATCTCAGGGAGGAGTTATGTTTTTGCTATTTTCTGTGAGCGGTGATGTTCACTGAGCTGGTTCAGGCAAATCTGCTGAATAAACAGGCTGAGAAAGTGAAACAGGTTCACTCTGCGCTCACTTACACACTCCCTGAATTCAGTTTGCGCTTCAGTAATTTATAAGCCTTACATCGCATCATGCTGATGATATATCTCTCCTTTTGTTGTGCCCCTGTGTGTGTGTGTGTGTGTGTGTGTGTGTGTGTGTTGTTCCTGGCAGCAGCTGGCTCCTCACGTTCGTGTGTGGGACTCTGTCAGCCTCAACACCCTCCATGTTCTGGGTACAGGCTTCTTTGACCGAGCCTTGGTGTGTTTGTCTTTCTCCAAGTCGGTAAGGACAGTCCTCTGACACCTTTAGCAAAGACTTTAAAGCTCATGTTTGACATAGTGACTTAAACTTTTGACTCTTGCTATGTTAAGCATTGTGTCTTACTCTGTACGTCAGAACGGAGGAAACACACTGTGTGTCGTAGACGACTCCAACGATCACGTCCTGTCTGTGTGGGACTGGCAGAGAGAGGACAGACTGGCCGAGGTCAAGGTACGAGTGTTTTTCTAATGTGCGAGTGTACAAACACTTCCAACCTCTTTCTCTTCGTCAACCAAACGCGTCTCTTGTTTTTTACGTGCCTCGGTTTAGTGCTCCAACGAGTCGGTGTTCGCTGCGGACTTCCACCCGACAGACAGCAACATCGTCGTCACCTGCGGCAAGTCACATCTCTATTTCTGGAACCTGGAGAAAGGCATGCTGGTCAAGAAGCAGGGACTGTTTGAGGTAGGGCAACAAGAATCTTTCTCACATGTTAGGACCACACCGTTAAGCATTAAAGTTTGACGTAAAGGGACAAATTCAATCGTGACAACCTGTGATGTGATGTCCATGTGTAACTGTACATAGAAAATGAATGGTAGTCTAATAGCAAAGATTAAATAACATGTGTGTTCTGGTCTTGCAGAAACAGGAGAAGCCCAAGTTTGTGTTGTGCGTGACCTTCGCAGAAAATGGAGACGCTATAACTGGAGATTCCAGTGGGAACATCCTGGTGTGGGGAAAAGGTATACAGTGTTCCTCACACAAAGTCATTGCCACAGTGTTAATAATAATAATAATAACAATAATGATAATAACTTTATTTATATAGCGCTTTTTCAAAACAGTTACAAAGTGCTGTACTGACACAAAAACAAAACAATACAAGACACAGAGAAGAGAAGAGAGGCAAATTAGCAAGGCAGGTATAACAGGGAGAATTACAAATACCTGTTAAAACAATGAAATCAATAAAGCAGACTTAAGAAAATAAAACCAAAAGTAGAAACCAAGGCTAAAAGCATTGAAATCAAGAATTATACAAGTCTTGTGTTTTTTAGACTGGGGCATCGATTCAGCTCACCTGATCTCCTCGGGCAGGCGAGTCTGGGGGCTTGAACAGCAAATACAGCTTTGGTGTTTAGCCGAGACTTTGGGATTGAGGATCTCGGACAGTGCGTTTGGTTATAAGGATAGAGCAGTTCTGAGATATTTGAAGGTGCCAAACCGGACAGAGCCTTAAAAGTGATAAAAAGTATTTCAAAATTGATCCTTACAGACACAGGTAGCCAGTTGATGGAGGCTAAAATGGGTGTAATATTATCACATTTTTTGAAACCAGTTTCGAGTCTAGCTGCAGCATTTTGTATGAGTTGCAGGGAACAAAGAGATTTTTGAGAGAGACATGTATACAGGGAGTTGCAGTAATCAAGACGTGATAAGATGAATGCGTGATAACCTTCTTCAGATCAGTGACTGACACAAATGATTTGTCTGTTCGGCAGACGCTCACAGAGGTTCGCCGGCAAGTTTTAGTGGAGACATACAAAGAAACAGAGGGTTTATAAGGGTTTCCACGGGTTAAAAAATATCTAAAAAAAAAAAGAAGTGTGCTTCCACCTGACTCGTGGAATGAGAGGACGTCAAAGTGACAAAACCTCAAAAAGAGCCAAATGAAAAAGAATCTATAAAAAATATGTTTGTGGTCAGAAGCTCAAAGATGTCTCATTGTGCTGGGGCTGTCAGGAGATCAGGGATGAGGACGGGGTCACACCAAGGGTAGAACAAGAGCTGGATCTTGTGAGGAAGCATTCAAAAGAAGAACTGCACCTCTCACCCTCCCTCTCCAGCGCCACCATCTCTCCGTCTCTGATTTTCTATCTATTGATCACTCCGTCTGGTCGTCTGACAGACGACGGTTAATCTGCCCTCGTCAAGCAGCTGACCTTTGTGTCCGACCGAACCGTCTCATCCATCTCATCCCATCTCTGTCACGCAGGCACTAATCGTATCAGCCACGTCATCCAAGGAGCTCACGAGGGCAGCATCTTTGCTGTGTGCATGCTGAGGAACGGCACGTTGGTGTCCGGAGGTAAAGACCGCAGGCTCATTTCTTGGGACAACGGCTACCAACAGATACAAATGGTGGAGGTGAGAAAAAAAGTTCAACAAAAGTTAAGAGCAGAAAAATATCAAAGCTGACAATACAAATTAAGTTTATAAATGACACATCATTTTTGAAGGCGTGCTCTAAGGCTCCACAGCATCCTAATGATCTGATCAGATATAACCTCATTCTGTAAATATGGATTATTAAAATGTTAAACTGCATATCCAGCTCCTTCTTTTGAAGTCAGTCTCGGTCTCTTATATTTGCCCCCCTGCCTGAGGCGGCAGACTTTGCATTCTGAACACTGCACCACATCATAAATATTACAGAGGATGAAATGATTTTGCGCTTTCAGTGAAATTCATGGATATTTATGTTGATGAGAATTATGGATCACTCATGTCTTATTTTTCTCAGAGGGGACCAGATTATGAATTAAAAGATAAGTTGATATTTTATGGCAGATGTTCAGGTGAACGGGTGGCTATTATATTTTTTCTCCACAGGTGCCTGAGTTGTTTGGTCCCATCAGGACCATAGCAGAGGGCAGAGGGGAGACTGTGCTCATCGGGACCACCAAGAACTTTGTTTTGCAAGGCAGCTTGGATGGAGAATTCATGCCTATTACACAGGTAGATGCAACAGTCTAGTGCACTACCCCTACAGCTGGTCTACAGTGAAGGGCTGCAACTCAAAGCTATTTCTGTCATTTTTATTTTCAAATATCTCATTTTGTTTGGCCAATAGTTCACAACACACACATTTTCATTTGTACAAATAAATAACACAAAGAAAAGCAGCAAATCAATTATCAATTATAATAATTAGGTTTCTGTGTCTTGACTGATCCATTAAACCACTAATTGCTGCAGCTCTGCTACGATGTTGTCCAGGCTTTACTGATCTTTTTGGTTCTGGACAAAGTAAAGTTTGCATTTTAAAGTCTGCGATGTCTTAGCAGAATGAGAATTAATAGAATTGTAAGAAGAAATATTAAAGAAAAACTCTCCTCTCCTCTCCAGGGTCATACTGACGAGTTGTGGGGTCTGGCTGTCCATCCCTGGAAGCCTCAGTTCCTCACCTGTGGATATGACAGGCAGGTCAGCCTGTGGGACTCCAGCACCCATCAGCTCATCTGGACCAAAAGCATGGAGGTATTATTAGTCAACACTGCCCCCCTGGGGTCAGTCATGGGAACTACACAGTGCCCAACAAATATAATGCTACTGCAAGTGGATTGGTAACTACTTAGTCAGTGCTGATGACCTTGAAAAGCTTCAGGAATTTTACATGTAGAATAAAAAAATGTGTTTTTACGTCCAGTTTTCCAGCCAAAGCAGTGTTACACCATGAGCATCATTTTCTATTTCTCCTGTTTGGCATTAAACATCCCCTACTGTGCTTTTTGGTTCTGACAGGATGCTGTCCAATCAGCAGGCTTCCACCCAACCGGAGCTGTGGTTGCCATAGGAACCCAAATTGGCAGGTACAGATCCCATCACTGAACAGCTCTTATTGGCTATTCGATCTCTAACGAGTTACAGCAGTGCCTGACTGCTTCAGCAAAAGAAAAGTTGTAAGAAAACAGTCGTTGCCAAAGTTTTAAAATCAGATTTTGATGATTATTAATCAGATGAGGATGAGATTGAGATTGAGATTGAGATTGAGATTGTTCAGCAGTCTGTCACTGATCCTGCAGGTGGCTGGTGCTGGACACTGACTCTAAGGATTTAGTCACGGTGCACACAGATGGGAATGAACAGCTGTCTGTTATGCGCTACGGGCCAGGTATGTTGATAACAGCTGACAGTGTGTTTCTCCTGAGCATGCAGAGTGTTGGTCTCTCAGTCAAATCAAATAATAATTTCAATTTTTGAGAATAATATTCCTAAAAGCATAAAACATACAATGTAGGTTACACAAAGTCTTCCTTTACATGAGGAGATTTTCCACTAAGAGTACTGACGTTCTACTAAAAGTAGCTTCAGGACCCAAACTTGAATCTCAGGGTTACCTTTAATATCAAATGTTGGCATTTCTCCTCCCCCTAAGATGACATCACACTGTAACCCTTTATCCTGAGTGTGAAGAAATGTGTTTGTCCAACATTAAAAACAAATTAAAATAAGTTATCGACTTCTACAACTGCAGCCTAACCCATTCATATTAATAATCCAGATCATTCTAAATAATAAATGAACATCTGCAAACTTTAACATTGCATTTTATTTTGATACCAATGATCCTCCGGTCTTCTTTTATTTCATTTAGATGGTAACTTCCTGGCCATCGGTTCCCACGACAACTACATCTATATCTACGCTGTGGCAGAAAATGGGAGGAAGTACAGCCGAGTGGGGAAGTGTTCGGTGAGCACCTGTATTTATATTCCCCCCCCCTCATCCATGGTTTCTTTATTTTTAGTTTCTCCCCACATCAACTTTATATTTAGTTCCCTCCTCGGCTCTATATTTGGGCCTCGGCTCTGTACACTTTGTCCTCACCGTGTGTTGATAGAGAAGCTTTAAAATGATAAATGACAGCGAGCTGAGTCACACGGTGGTGTGTCTATGTAAACACAATGACTAAGGGTTGCTGTATCAAATTGGATCAGAATATCTAGGATTATTTGTGGTGCTTGAAAAACCATATTGCCTCCACTGCAGCAATGCTGTGAAGTGTGTTGTTGTGTTTCTATGAGGAGACATTGTCTAACCTGGTCCTATTATATATTATCTCAGGGCCACTCTAGTTTCATCACCCATTTGGACTGGTCAATGGACTCCCAGTATCTGGTATCAAATTCAGGAGACTATGAGATACTGTACTGTAAGTATGATCACCACCATCCTCATATTTATTGGTCTATGTTTGAGTAACATGACAGATAAGAGTACATGACAACAATACAAAACATTTCTGCATCAGCTGATTTCTTTGTTTTTTTGTTTTTTTTTAATTATTTTTAATTTTTTGTTGTTTATGTTCAGTATACTTTATGCCAGCAGTGTCGAAACTATATGACGTGCAAAAACCTAACTAACTAACTGTCAGTGGAAAAACTAACCCTGAATCACAAAAAAAAAAACTATGAACATCAACATGTTTTGATGTGTAGATGAACGGTTTTCTGCTCCGCAAGAAATATCCCATTAAGTGCGGATTTTTTCAATTTCAGGGATGATATGGAGCTGACATGTTGATTTGACTGAGCTGATTCTTGCTGTGAAGCAAATGTTGCAAAGCTATTAAAAACATGTCAAAAAGACTCAGTGTGTGATGGACCTGCAGGATATTAACCATGGCACACAGCGGTGTTGAATTTAAAGGCACATGTTTTCAGGGGCTTTAAGTCACAGTACCCCTGATGCTAAGGTATGCTAAAACATTGTGTTCATCTGGTTTGTGTGTGTGTGTGTGTGTGTGTGTTTGTGTGTGTGTGTGTGTGTGTGTGTGTGTGTGTGTGTGTGTTTCCCCAGGGATCCCATCAGTGTGCAAGCAGGTGGTCAGCGTGGAGACCACCAGGGATATCGAGTGGGCCACATACACCTGCACTCTGGGCTTCCAGGTTTTTGGTAAGGGAGAGCTCCCTCCCCCTCTCTCTCTCTCTCTCTCTCTCTCTCTGCATGTTTTAATGTTCATGCGACAGCACTAAACAGGAGATTCTGCTGCCCTCTCCTCCTCAGGCTTGTGGCCCGACGGCTCAGATGGCACCGACATCAACGCCGTCTGTAGGTCCGGTGACAGGAGCCTCCTGGTTACTGGAGACGACTTTGGGAAGGTCCATCTCTTCTCGTACCCCTGTTCACAGTTCAGGGTAAGATATGCTTTCATATACTGTCATGTATAATATACATCTCAGTAATATTAAGAAGGAAACTTAAGTTCTTGTAAAACGTCTTCTTTTCTTTTCAGGCTCCCAGCCATGTTTACAGCGGCCACAGCAGTCACGTGACCAATGTAACCTTCCTGTACGACGACAGCTACCTGGTGTCGACTGGAGGGAAGGACATGAGCGTGATGCAGTGGAGGATAGTCTGAGCTGGCAAACCGAAACAGATACTGTCAATTAAACTGCTGCTGGGGGTCTGAAACCCAGTTGAACTGAGCTGAACTGAACTGAACTGCACTAAACTGAACCGAACCAAACTTAAATTAACTCAGATGCTAAAAAGACGTGGATCTGACTGAACTGAAGTGAGGTGACAGCAGAGGAACTTGCGTCCTGAGGTTTCCTTCCTGATCTGCTCTCACATCCCAAAATGAGATGAACTGGTAGAGGTGTAATGTGCGATTGCTTGAAATACAAAAATCCTGAATATTTCTCCATTTCCTTTATTCACACTACATGTAAAAAAAAAAGAAAAAGAAAAAAAAGAAATCTCTCTCTCTCTCTCTCACACACACACACACACGCACTGTAGCCTAGTCACCAATGACATGACACGAAGCAAATCAAACGGATCAAATCCAACGAAACAGAACCAAAGGCTCTGACTTTCTGACTGCATTTGTACAGTTTGGCTTTCACTGTTTTTGTATCGTGCACGCTCCTGCCACAGATGACGGACTGAATAGGTTTGCTTCGCTGCCTGTTCCAGACTGAATATCATCGAGCTGGAGATCCAAGAGCGCTGGGACAAAAACTGTGTACGGAAAGAAAGAAGATAGTGATTTTCTAATTGTTAAACTTTCTTTTGTTTTGTATTTAACAACTCAGGAAAGCCCTAGTGAAGCAGGACCCTTCCCTGTTATTAACATTGACATATCAGAGCGAGTCTCTGGCCACCCTAAAAACATCTCACTAAAATATTCCGAGAGGCGTCAACCATCAGATACCAGGTATTTTATTCAGCCATTACTGATTTATTTGCATCGACTAATTGTGTATTAGAACTACATATAAAGTCAGGGCTGATTCTGAATTTGGTGCAAGGAGAATAATATAGTTGAACAGGAGACACACTGCATGGTTCTTTCCAGTCAGGTGGGATGTTAACCATCATTTGGAACAATTATATCATGCAGGGTGATGAAAAGTTACATTGTCTGGATTCAAAATTAGGATTTTAACCATTTTCAGCAAAATTGTCTGAACATTTTCTAAATGTTTGTGCTTCCAGGTCTTTCAAAAAAAGACGCTTTTCCTATTATTTATTGACCATGTTTCAAATCCATCACTGCTGACATCAGTTCCTTTGAGTTTTTTCCCCCCATAATAAAACCCCAGTTTGTCCCAGACGTGTAAATATACAGAGAGGCTTGACACAGATATGAGCAAAATGTGGGTTAATATGTGGTGTTTGAAACTGTTTCCAGTTTTTTTTTTGGAATGAGTCGTTGTTTGTTTCCTTTGCCTCGAGGTGCAAGGAGAATCAAAATCAAGCATGTACTGGGTTTTTCGATGATGTGAAGCCTTTTCAAACCTGTTATCTCCTTACAGTTCGTTGCACCCAGATCAGTTTATGAAGGAGAAAGATGAGACCATTACACTGTAACTGTTTATGTCTGATGTGCTCTTCAGGTGTGCACCATCAGTCACTGGCAAGATATTTAACTGAACTGAACCCTCTTGAGGTGGGTTTTTTTTTCCTATATTGCACTGCTTCAACCTGATAAACACACAGCAGGTCTATCAAGTAAATTACCATTTAGCACTTACTGGAGTTCTTCAAAAACCAATGTCTGCTCTCTCAACCTTCCAAGCTGTGTACCATCCGGTCAGATCTATGGTACGGTTCATAGCATGTCACACCATGTCACATCTTATGGTTAACAGCAAGCCAAAATTACTCACATGCATGAATAACTATAATTCCTTTAAAGTGATCATTTAACAGGGTTAAGCTGATTTTTTTTAGTGTGACCATAACTGCCACTGATATGAGGCATGTTGGTGTTGTTTTGAAATCCAGACGGGTGACTGATTGTTGGAGTTGTCTTTATCAGGAAAACCACTGACATCTAACAGCAGTGATATAAAGTCACCACTCTACAGAGTGAATGTAACATGATTTGTCTGACCACTAAACACTTGGGGCTGCAGAATAGCCTTCCATTGGACACTTAACATTTGTCTGAAAGTAAATGCAACATGAAATTCCTATGATGCTGTGTCTTATATTTCCCAGTTTATGACATGTTTATTTTTTGATATTGTATGTCTGTCTGTTTTAAGTTGAAGTGTCATCAAAGTCACTGACAAGTGTAAATATAATGCACTTTGTTCAAGGTTTGTACTCCTTTACAAAATGAGAGGTAAAAACACATTTTTGAGCGTCATAGAGTAGCAGCTTCTGTTGAGCATTATATAGGAGTAGGCTATTTGTATGCCTTGCGATCTCGGGGTGGGGGGTGGGGGGGGTCACTGGGCTGCATGTACGCGTCTTCCCCGCAGGTGGGCAGCATTGAGCCGGTCTACTCCCCCTCCTCCTCTTCCTTCGCACGCCGTATTAGTGTTTTCCCCCAAATCTCTCCACCTCACCAAAACACTCCGAATGGGAAGAAAATATGGCATGAGGGAGGCGGCGGCAGACGACCACCGTTTACCGTCTTCTACCGAGCACGAACCCCGGCTGAACATGGACTTAAGGAAACGCAGCGGCGCGCGTGGAGAGCAGGGACAACGGAGCACAAAGCCGATGGGAGAAAACGCTGCTCGGGTTTTCGCTTAGCGTTCCTTGCCACACGACTCATCATCGTCAGCCTGTGATAATATTTCCACAGACGCACACAAGGGACACGAGGTGGAGGGAGGCTGGTGGGGCTGATTCAAGCCTCCCCGGATACTGTCTACAAAGACACAAAGGCGGACTGGTGGTCCATTTCATCAGCCTCATCAGTGCCATCAGCTCCGATTGAATAAAAGACGAGAAAATGAGGTAAGCGGCGGCCAGCACCATGCGCTCGGTTTGACGCGTCATGACAGATGCGCACCGACAGTCAGCCCTCTGCCTCCAGCCTGCACCTTCATTTATTCATTTTTCTTATCAGAGCATACAAAGGCTATTATTAGATTGAAGAATTGCATCTGCTTAGACACCTTAAGGCTAATTTTTCCCCCTTGTAAGGACGGCATGTTGAGCATCCAGGGGCCCACCCACCGGGCCTCAGCTTCATATAGGCTTCCTTTACCATTCGCTTCACAGTCATGAAATACAAGGCTTTTATATCAGTTCTGCTGTCCCCCCCACCCCCACCCGCTCTATTGTCACCGCCGGACCCGCCCGCACATTGCATTGAATGCAGGGTTTAATCCAGACCAAAGTTGTCATGGAAACGACAGCATCATGTATTTCTGTACATAAGTAATACGGCGCAGGCCACCTGGTGAAATAAAATGCTGCTTAACGTTGAACGGGACTGATGCAGCGGTGTGTGAGTGGCTGCAGGGGGGGAAATTGGATAAGTGAGGGCGCCTATAACCATCGCAACAAGAGGAGGGTGTTTATTCTGGTGGTTGCCAGGCAGGTTATCAGACCCCCAACCCCCCCTCCTCATACACACACCTACATAAGCCTATACTCCATGACGGATCGACACATGCACATTCGGCCTATAGAAAATGTGTGTAATGATAGAAATGTCCATTCTATATATCCCAGCTTGTGGGAGGTATTTTAAGCCCTTTCCCTGCTTATGTTGGAATGCAGAATGCACTGAGGCCCAGCAGCACTGTCTCTCTATTCTGCTCTATTTATGAAACAGTCCTTTTTATATTTTCCCTGTGCTGCCTGTAGTTTGACTCCTCTGTGTCTCCATAGCTGCAGCCTGCACCATTCTGTTTTATGGCTTCAGATTTACTCTGACAGCTCTGCTGAGATACAGTGCACTCTCCCTGCTTTTGCTGTAGCTACCGGTGTTTGACTACGTGTGTGTGAGAGTGTGAGACTGTCTGGGTGTGTGTAGCCCTTCAGTGAGCAAAAGGAGATGGAGAGAGAAAGGAAATAAGAAAGAAGTGATAAAACAGAATAAACATAGGTGCTCTCACATCTGGATATCTTGTGAGAAGTGCTGCTGTTTTTTCATCATGTGTCTCGATCCAGATATTTCAGCCCTTTCCTGTAACCTCGTTCAACTCAAAGCCGGCAGCAGAACTATTTCGCTCTCAGACGGTCAACATGTAAGATTCATATCTTCCAGTCCAGTTGGATGAACGTCCCGTTTCCTCTTTTCTGTAAATCTGTGCTGCTTGTGTCCCGTCCTGTGCATGTATGTTTTTGCCAGAGGCAGATCTGGTCTTTGACTCAAGCCCAGAAGGGAAGTCTTAAATCTCCACAAAGCAACAACAAGGTGACCTCGCTTTTCATTTTGCGTAGTAAATAAAAAAAAAAAGGTTTAATTCAATGAGATGATTTGTTCACCATCACTGCCTCCATTGCAGCATTTATGTAAGGGTGCACATGCATTTATGTATGTGCACATGAGTGTGTGTAGGTGTGTGTGTGTGTGTGTGTGCACAGATGTGACTGATGTGTTATTTTTAGCCTGGGAATGTTACTGGTTTTATTATGCGATGGCTCTTCTATGCTGTCAGTGTTTGCTGCAATTTGGTTGGTTGCATACTGGTCACTTTTGGATGCTTGTGTGTGTGGGTGTGTGTGGGTGTGTGTGTGTGTGTGTGTGTGTGTGTGTGCGCGCGTGCATGTGAGATAGAGGTAAAGTGGTTTGAAAGAGAAAGAGTGGAAGAGGGCAAAAAAGCGAGGTGTCCATCCTTTTCTATTAATGCAAGACGATTTCTGCAGCGCTTGTTGTGGTGACTCATGGTAGGAAAGGTAGAATGAGCGAGTGCAGCCAGTGGAAGGTAAAACGCTGAGTTATGCATCTTACTGCAGGCTGCTGCTGATCAGAGAGCAGCTCCACGTGAGCCAGCGTCACCACAACTCCAGCACTCAAATCCTGCAGGCTTTCATTGACACAGAAAATATAATAGTTCAGTCTGGATTTCAGGGAGACCTTTAACTACATAGGTTTGGTAGAAATACCAAAACAAATATTCTTTTATGGTTTTTTTTTTAAATAAACTCTTTGTTTTTATTTATTCATTTAACAAAAGAAACCACAATTGTCAAATCTTAAATGTCGTCTCAACATAAGCAGCCGTACAAGAACTTTTAAATCAGAATCAATCGGATCAAAGGATAACTGATCAGAATTGTTCATCTGCTCGCCTGCATTTGGTACATGACTGATTTCAAACACATCTCATCTAGCACCAAAAAGGTATTGAAGTTTCTGACACAGTCCTAAGGAAACATGGGCTGCCTTTTTTAGATTGGATCCAAATTAGCAACATTTCTCAGTAGTAAAAGGTCTTGTAATCCACACTGTCAAAGCAAAGTGAGAAGGATCACGGAGCAACACATAGTACAAAACATCTGCGATTTCAAAGTGCAGGTGCACTGGTCAAACATTTGACTTTCTTTAAAATCATGCCAACATATGTCAAACATAGACACCCTGCAGGAACAAACGTTATATGAGTTATATGAAAAATATACAGAAATGTTCTATTGGTTGGCAAATACTGCTTATTGTCATGCACCCTGAGATCACTCTCCTGTGTACGAGTGCTTCAACAGGAATTTAGTTTCTTTTTAAGAAGTGCTGACATTATTTTGTCTGCCTCCTGTAGGTGTCAGCAGTAACTGACTGGTAAAATACAGTAAGATCATGTGATTACTTAATATTAATAGAGACTATAGAGTTCATATGTGCATATTTCTCTAGATCAGTGTTTCCCAACTGGGTCAGGCCCTTCAAGTGGTCCAGAGATTAATTTGAAGGGTCACATGGAGATTACCAGGATAATAAAGCAGAAAAAATAAAATTAAAAATTCTGTTTGCTTTTTTTTTTAACATGTGAAGTATAGAATAGACTGCTCCTCCCCTTCCCTTCCCTGGCACATCACATGCATCACACATAGGCTTTGTGTCACTGGAGATTTGATGATGAATCTTGGCTTGATGGAGTTCAAACAGTCCATATCAGATGTCCCCACCACATATTGCAAAAAAAACATTCACAGCTCAGCGAGCTCATTTCTCTCAGGCTTTCGAATTGTTCTACATGTCCTGTCTCTCTGAGTCAGCTCACTAGTTATTACTTCTAACCCTTGCCAATCACATACATTAGCTCCTGCAGCTTTACAAGCCGTCATACTCCTGTAGCCCATATCATACAAACCCTTAGACCCGGGCTCTGTCGCATAGTTCTCACTGTTTTCAAAACCCACAAAGCCTCCTAATCTTTTCGTGGACTAGATCGCTCTTTGTTTGTTTCCCACACCTCAGCTCGCTGTGCCAAAGAAGCTTAATAGTCTAAGTTTGCTTCGGCCAGATGGACCATCCGAGTGGCAAATTCTGATAAAGCCACAAGGAAACCACAAATGCTGCACCAGATGAATGAAACCTTTGTTGCTAGAATATAAAACGAATCATTACATCTGTTCCTGCAGTGTGCCTGATTTTAAACTGGAATGTTTGCGTGTGTGTTTCTAAATTAATGAACTGGTGTGTTTCTGTTTTTTTTCCCACTCCAGTTAATTGGTGATTAAAGGTTGTGGCTGACATGCTTTTTTTTTTTGCTTTTTTTTTTTTAAAAAAACATTCAGTTACTGTAAAATGTATTAAAAGCTTTTCAGAATTTTAAACGCTGAAGAAAGGCGGGTGTAGAAACACTCCTGTTTCCCATAAAGTCTAACATGTAATTTCCATCCAGTGGAAATGATTCCTCTGAGGTTAAAAGACAGCACTGAAATCCTTGAAGCAGAGAGAGGTGACTGGTCTGCACTGGTCACATGTTCTCTCTCTCTCTCTCTGTCTCTCTCTCTCTCTCTCTCACACATTCCCTTACTCTTTTGCAACACTCCTCATCTCTCTGGCTCACTCCTTCCCTCCTACTCTCTCTGTGTCTCAGTCTAACTGTATGTCTGCTGTCTTGGCGTAGCGGCTCTTTCAAACAGGATGTGAACAAGGGGGGGGAAAGGTTTGCGTTCGCTTCAGCGTTGGCCAGCATGTGTACCGCACTCTCCTCTCAGGCTGACACTTCCCCCTCTCCTCCATAATCTCTCCCCTTTATACCTGCTTTCATCCTTTGCTTGAGGACCGTGCCGTCTTCTCCAGCGACATGTATTCCCTGGACGATTTCGGGTAAGGCTCCTCATCGTCACCTCTCTCTCTCTCTGTCTGTCTCAGTTTTTGTGCTCTGGGCTTGTGTGAGTAAAAGTGTCTTCGGAGTGTGCGGCGATGGTGTTGCTCCTTCCCTCTCTAGTGTTTCTGTTTAAAGCCTGGCTCAGCTTTCAGACCGCAGAATCTGTGGTTCTTCAAACAGCATTTGTAGGACTGTTTATCTGCAAGAAAGGCTGTGTTTCTCTCTGTGTGTGTACCTCTCAGCCATGTTGTTCCAGCTCTACGTGCTGCTGAATAATGCAACTGGCTTGAGTTGGAGAGAAAGCGAGGAAAAAAAAACGGGAGAGGAAAGTCTCCTCCAGGAGTTGCTGACTTTCTCTTGTCTGTCTGTCTTGTTCTTTCCACTCGTCTGTCTGCGTTTTTTCTCCGTAGCCAGCTGTTAGCCTGATTGGTTACCCTTTAGCAATCTGTCATTGGTTGTTTTTTGGGGGGTTTTTTTCCCTGGGAAGAAGGAATGAGTTTCTCTGTGTCTGTCGGTGTGTCCGCTCAGCTGCTCTGGCTCGTTCACAAGATTGATCCCATCTGACTCGTTGCGTGTGTGTGTGTGTGTGTGTGTATTTGTGTGTGTATACATGTGTGTGTGTGAGAAGGACAGGAAGAAAGGGATAGGGAGTGTTAATCTCTGAATGGCTGAATGAGTGGGACTATCAAAAGCCAGATGATACAAGGATAGAGGGGTCTCTGTATAATATGGCCCTGACAGATTACAGCGGGGTATGGTGATTCGTTGAAGCTCAAATACAGATGTGGGGCAGAATGGATAACATCAGAGGTTTACGCTTGACCACATGCACTCCAGTAATCTACTGTAAAGTACAGTGCATCGGAGGGAAAACCGCTCTGCTTCTCCCTCACAGTATGTTCATTATTTACGAGGCACTGCTCATATATAAAATAAATAAAAATCTATCTATCTATCTATCTATCTATATTAAGGCTACAGGTTTGTATAATTCTGCACTGACTGAAATCACAGAATGATATCAGATATGAACAGGCTGATGTTCAGTCTTTCGTCTGTATGTGTCTGATGTACACATCCGAGGAAGTATTTTCTCCAAACGGAAGCAGTGTTTCCCTTTAAGGATCAGGATTAGTGACAGAAGAGGTGGGGGAGGGGTGGCGTTGAAGTGGGGGGTTGCTATCCATACTGTACTATATGTGACAATTAGCCGGAGGGCCAACTGGCGTCTATCGAGGTACGTAATGAATAAGTGATGTCATTATGGGGGTCAGTATGCTGATTGCTGCTTGCTGTAGACATGCAATGAATAAATAAATAATCTCCTTGTATTAAGACAGTCTTTTCTAATCAACCGTCCTTCATACTGTTATTCAATAAAACGATGCTATAAAGCAATATATAACTAATATTGTGATATGAGACAAAGGTTGCATTGCTAATAGACTGTAATGAACAATAAATATCTACTGAGCCATCATAACCACATTAGTATTAATATTTTGAAGATGACATATTATAGGAAAGTAATGCAAAACCTTATAATGTGACCTGATGTAGGTTTGAAGGGTTTGTTTTTTTTTGGTTTTGTTTTTTTTTGGTTCTTTCACTGACAAACTTTCTTTTTCTTTCTAGAGAGCAGGAGGTTTGTAGTAAGTGTTACCTGCTCAGAACACAATGGGCCCCGACATACCATCACAATGTCAATATTGAGGAATTGAACTAATGCAGTCACGCTAGGAATGAGCTTTTCTGTGTGTCAAAAGTTCATGGACGAAGTCAATCATTTAACAGCCAGACACACAAGAACCGAATATTTAGAATATATCTGAGAAAATGTGTTTGGTTCGTAACACAAGCTAATGTTCTGTAAAGTCTTTCTGAGAAAAATTTCAGACATGCAGTGCTGTTGCAGTGCTGTGTGTATGTGTATGTGTTTGGTATCTCAACAGCTGACACAAAACACCATCAGAGCCAGGAAAAACATCAAGACCATTTGACTAGCTTCCATTGGGACTGGTGTGTATTTTCACAAAGAGTGGAATATTTCTTAGGACCTCCTCAGGAACAAAAAAAGTCAGTTATATCTTTGAAAATCAAATTTTTAGTATTTTCATTTCCTCTGTTATTGTATATATTTTGTTTTTCATACCAATGTCTATCCATTATTTTATTACAGGCCTCATAATAACAATGAATTTTAAGCATACTACTTATAACATACCATTTAGGTCTTTTGCAAGCATCACTCGCTGCCCTGGGTCATGGAGAAAACAGAGGAGTCACATCCACATTTTACCACCACATGTTAGATGCTGAATGTGATCACTTGCCCTGGAGCGGTTTACCGTTGCCTGTAGTCCTTACACAAATGTTAGTGCGCAGACGGTGTTACCTCCTCAGGGCACAACACGGCCTCTCCCGTCACAGATAGAGCTAGTTAACATTTGCCCGGCCTGTCACTGAAGTGTCCTGCAGTTCCAGCTGGACACTCTGAGCCACAGACGAGCCAAGGGTAATTCTGCTTGGCACAGGCGTCACCGAGAGCCCCGAAAAAAAAAAAAAAAAAAGAATTGCTGTAGACTGGCGCTCCGGCTCAGCCAATCCCTGCGGACTGTGACCCTTGTTTAACCAATCACAAGTGGCATTTTCTGATGCCCAGTACCCAGTCGTCGTCCCCCACCACCACCAACGACACCGCCACCCCCCTCCGGCGGTTTGAGTCTGTGTCGTTTGTGCAGTTTGCTGTCAGAGCGGCATATGAGGTCAGCTATTAGAGCGGAGGCCAGAGGATCAGAGAGGTCAAAGTTCAAAGACTAATATGCTGTCGTACTCTCACTGGAGTACTGTCAGTCCTGAGATTTTGCGTGTGTGTGCGTGTGAGAGAAAGAGAAAATGTGTGTATGTTACTCTTCACGTGTGTATTCAATGCATGATTTGATAATAGCCTGACCCATGAACAATGCTGTTATTTGGGAGCATAAAGAATCCAATAACAATATATTGGCCAATTATAATTTTTTTTTACATAATCAATATAGATACAGATCCCTTAGTAGATCCCTTTATATTTTCTTTTAAGAACTGTGACTAAGATTCATACTATGCTGAATTTATAACCCATATAAACTTGTCACTATGGGAGACACCGTCTCTAAAATACCACAAACATATTGTGGCGTTTCTGTATTGCAGTTTCTTGTCACTTATCAGCTGATATATTCACCAATCCCAATATACAGTATTTGCTGTCAGCTAATATCAGCCGCTGTATCGGTCTAGCTGTAGTTTAAATACACCCCCCCACCACCATCACCCCACCCAAACCAACGATCAGGCAGAATGATGACTGGCAGAGTGCCCCTGGTGTGCGTCAAATTCTGATTGAGCGTTAAAGTCAGTCAATTACTCAGTGGGTGTTAATGGACATTCAGCACGCACACCTCTTCCAGTCAGTGTGTGTTGTACATGTTGGTGTAGATTCACCCGCTACATTTGTCCTCTGAGGCAGAGGGCACCTGAGTCAATCGGTGCTGACCACAGTATGGACCGCTGGTTGTTCATTCAGCCTCTGCCTAATGCTGGGTGGCTATGGCAACAGCAGGCTGGATTTGGGGGGGGGGGGGGGGGGTTTAACAGCAGCAACCCCAACAACACCCCACCCCAGACACATCCATGTAAATACACTCACTAAACTGTAGTGTGTGTGTGTGTGTGGGGGGGGGGGGGTTGAAGCTGGTTGAGACGGATATGAGGTAATCTCCCTTGGGTTAACAGTATGACAATAGGACAGGGGTTCAGTGACACACACACACACACACACACACACACATAAGCACATGCTCATCTGTTATGCGGTCAGACAGCAGGCTGATCAATGACTTCATCTCTGCCAGTCTGTCCGTCAGTCATCTCTTTGTTGCTGGACAGATCATCACAGTGGATGCAGAGCCGGTGGATGTTTTTAAATCTCGTTTCATTTTTAGGTGGATGTTTTGTGGGGTTTTTTTTTTTTTTTGTTCAGCAGTCACTCTTTGTAGTTTATGTCACAGGCTCTCAGCAGAAGGATTAAACTGCTTTTAATGAGCAACTGTTTTAAGGTAATGGAGCAGCACAGGAGGGAGTTTGTGTCATAAACTGCTGCTGCTGCTGCTGCTGCTGTTGTTGCTTTTTCTCTTGACAAAATGGACATACATCGGCTCCAAGTGCTGCGTTACTGCCTCCCTCAGAGTGTCAGTGACTCAGGATTGTTTTACAGCCACATCGCTGCCAGGTTTGTACCGACACTTTGTTTGGCAGTGTGTGTGTGTGTGTGTGTGTGTGTGTGTGTGTGAGATCATTTTTACTTCAAATACATGTCAGTGATGAATGATAGAAGTTCAATGTCAAAGGCAAAGGAAGTAAACTGAAAGCAGAGAGAAATTAAAACATTTTTGGGTGATTGTCGTGTTACAGATTTTGTGCACTTGATGTGTGGTAGTCCGGTCAACCGGGTCTCGATTATTGTGTGCAGAGAAAGTGTTGTGATACTCCAGCAGCACAGACAGGCAAATCTATCCCTGCTGTATTTTTAATCAGAGCTAAAATACTAATCTGTAATCTTAATCTGGCTTCAACAAACTCTCATATAGACACAGAATTGAGGATTGGACTTGGATTAGTTATTGTGCAAATAATTTGATTTGGCACAAAACTGCAAACAAAACAGCACTTCCTTATTATGTAGTGGATAAAAGTGTCTTGAAGAAGTTTTGACTCTGATCTGTTTGAATGATCCTTTTTTTATTTTATTTTTTTGTATTTTTTTCCTTTTCTCTCCTGCCTGGTCGCATCTTTTCAGTAAAAGCCAGCGATGCTGCCAGAAGAGATGCAGGCCACAGTGTGAACACTACAGCGAGCGTCTTCTTTATTCTAAACACTCGGCAGCCTCGCATAGGGCGTCTCAGAATAGCAGGGCTCTGTAAGGGCTCCATACATGTTTAATTCACACAAGTATTGAAGACAGCATGGCTTCTGGCTAAAACGGCAACTTTCTGGGCCAGTGCCCTTCTCTTTTTCTCTCTCTATCTTCTGCTGGCAGAGGGGATGATGGAGGCTAGAGGGAAGGGAAGATGGAGAGAGAGAGAGAGAGAGGATAGGGAGGTTTTGTCACTGCTGTTGTCCCAGATGAGAAGTGTAGGATCAAACAGCTCGGTTGGCTGTCTTATCATGAGGGCGAGGAAGAAGAAAAGGGGGGGGGGGGGTTGATTTAAAAATAAAGGACAATGAGGTTTTATGTCTACAGTGTGTACAGCTGCTGCTTAAAACTGACCTGGACCATTCAGTATGAGGGACACAAGACCTGTCTGCCCATCAGATACAATCAATTACACTAAATTTAAATATAGCGTTCAATTGTTTTGTAGATTTTAGAAATAATCCTTATTAATTCTTCATATATATATATATATATATATATATATATATATATATAGCTCTTTTTTTTTTTCAAAGAATAGAACAAGAATTATTAATGGGATATATTGCTTTGGATTAGAAAAAACAGGAGCAGCAGCAGCAGAAGGATGGACAGACATGCAATAGATGCCATATACACAGACTAAGAGTGGGCAATAATAACAATACCTTGCAATGATAGAAGTGATGAAACATATTTGATGTTCTGTGGAACACACACATTAACGTTTTTGGATATACACGACTGGATTTTATATGATTTTTGCCTCAATATAATTCACTTTCTTGATTTGATATTTATTTAACAGACATTCCTGTCTGGTTATTTCATTCATAAACATACATTTGACAAACTGTTACTATATGACAATACTGCAATATGAAATTGCATATACTGAAAAAATTGCCCTCATTCAGAGTGGAAACAAGTTACAGTAGTATAATTATGATATGGAGAATCAGAATGATGATATTAAGCAATATGGATATGGCTGACCTTTCATGTTTCATGCGAGTTTGTTGAATGAAATGAACAATTTTCACATTCTTAGTTATTAGTTAGTTAGTAGTTATTTTGGTGCCAGCGGAGCACAGAGCCATTAACACGTAATTCCTACGTACAGTGCAGGGAACTGCAACACATACAAATAACACAGTTAAGAAAATACAGAATATAATTCATGCATTCACTGCCACTGTGCTGTGTGTGAATTAAAAGTAGCAGCGCAGCAAACTGATACATCATGGCTTGAGACTCAGCTTTTTGCACACAACAACCGGGACATTTAGCTAAGAACATAAGCACATTAATGTGGTTTGCATTAATGCCATTAAGACCGTAGTACTCAGCGCTCTCTCTCTCTCTCTCTCTCTCTCTCTCTCTCTCTGTCTCTCTCTCTCTCTCTCTCTCTCTCTCTATCCCCCATTTGGGGCTTAATTGTAGCCCATTCTGCACTATTGCACTGTACTTTGTGTATCAGCAGGGCAGGGGTTAGCTAAACACACTATGGTCCAGTGGTCACAATCTGGACAACATTATGGATCGGGGACACTGAGGCTTTGACACTATAGATTATGAGAATGTGAGTTGCTCTGTGCCAGTATAACAGTCTTGTTGTTAGTGGCACTGTGATGCATTAGTGGAGGAGAAGGAGATATTTTTATGCCATGTAAGCTTAGTTTTAAAGTCTTCAAATCCTCATTTTTGTGGTCTTAATCACGATTACGATGAAACCATATTCTGTGTTCAGTAGTAATATGCTTCAGAGCAGCTCTCATACATAGTCATACATACAGGAGGAATACAAAGTTGAGTTTGGCTGAATATGACAGAAAAATAGGCCTTTGGTGCAGTTTCAGGAAAAAGTGCAACCCTGCATCTTTTTATTGAGTATTGGCAGCTGAAAATCTGCAGTGTGAGTTGATACTGTATTTAACATGCAGTAAGTGGTTTTGCCTTTGAGGGTGAGTGAACTGCATTCTGACTGTATGTTCATGTTTATGGCTGATTTGTTGTTGTATAACGTTTGACAGGCTATGTCATGAATATTAATTAATGATGGATAATGCTATGATGATCCCACTGTGGTGCTGGGTAGCTGTCAATCATAATTAAGTTTGATGCATGGTACAGCAGCTTTGGCCAGCTGGATCACTGGTGTTTACATGTTGTTAAGTCCGATTTGTTGTGACACGGCCCGCCCTGTGGTCGGCGGGGTGGCTCTGTAAACGGCAACGCTAAAATGTATTAGATGAAAGTAAGAACAGGAACAAAGGAACCAAACTCTGCAAAGCAAAGGTTCATGTACAGGCCACAAAAACACTGAAAGCTGCAAATAATGTTATTAATAGAAATAATAAAAAGAAGAAAAGAAAATGGCACTGTTTGTCTCTTATTGTGTGCACATTCACAAACTATCAGGGGCTTATTTTGGATACACACTTTCATTTTCTGACCACAAAATAACCTCAGTACAGTGCCATACCTCGCAGAAAAAACTGAATAAGAGTCTAATTCCTGTGCCACCCTTAAGTGAGTAATGGCCTCAACCTGACCACAGCTATGAAAATTGTCTGGCTCCGCCACTGCGATCAAGAATTAGTCCCCACCCCCACCATAAAACTATGAACTCGTTTTTACACCCCAGTTTCTTTGTACAGATTAAAGAAATGATACAACACGTTAATTAGTGAGCTTTGGAGCTGCTGGTAGACAGATTCTGTTTACTGCAGACAGAGCCTGGTTAGCTGTTCCCTGCTGTTTCCAGCTCTAGATATTTATCATATAGACAAAGAAAGAATTACGGTATCAAGCTTCTCGTCTAACCCTCTGCAAGAAAGCAAATAAGTTGTATTTCCCAAAATGTAACTGTAGGTTTTAAAAAGCTGAGTTGATGAAAGCATAATAATATTACTTATTTAAGATCATCTTCTAGGTTACAAGTAGCTATCTCAATATATAAATAGCAGATTAAATTGCATTTGGCACGGCTAAATAACCCATCACATTGAACGCCACAGGAAGTCTTTGAGGGTCACCTTTTTAAATGCAGCTAGTGACACTTCAAGGTCTTTGTTTTAACACGGCTATCGTGCTATCAGCTCTATAATGCTGTACTTTGGCACAGCAGTGGGTTTTTTTTTTTTTTAGCAAAATGCTAAAGCTAGCTTGGCAACAGTACAGCTGAGACTGATTGGACTTTTTACCAGATGTTGAGGCTAGAAAAAATGTTGAGGGCTCACCAGTTTAGTTTTTACACTTCATCCTGAGGGGAACATTAAGAATAGTACTCTATAGTTGTTGAGATATTTCTGGGTCAAATAGGTGGACTGACCAAACCTATACCAAAACTCACTTGACACGCATAAAAAAAATGTACAGAACAAGAGGACTTCAACATCTATATGGCTTTATTTGACACTTTTCAATTACTGTATACCATATAGAAGTACAGCAGCAGTGTTACATCACCTGTGGCAACATTTCTACAATCCCTGAAATCTGGCATCCATCACATATCTCGCTGTTTCTTTCAGATAAGCTAGCTGTGCTTCGTTTGCTCACTTACAAATCACCAGGCTTCACACTGTTTCTCAACTATAAAGTTGATGTGTGCTGTTTTTAGTTCCCGCAGGCCTCTTTCCCTCCGTGTGCCCGTGAACAGTACTTTCCCCCGTGGAGCAGATTAGAGGTCTTGTACGAGAGTTAAGTCCTGGTTAATTTAGATTTAAGACTGCAGTGAGGTAATGAGCTGCCTGCCAGGCCCTGTCTGTAATCCAGTCAGTCAGACAGACCTCTTCCTTCTTGTCAGCTGGACCCCCACACCCACTCGAACACACAGCCATCCATACTGTAAATATATATACACTCCCACTCATGCTATACACGGGCGGTGGCTGTGCCCTGCCCCAAAATACCTAGTGAACCCTGGAGGCTTTAATCCTCATGGTGAGCATAATAATAACAGACAACTAACTGAATCCATACGCAGTAACCAATCTGTGTGTGTCTGTTTCTGTTGCCCTAAGCTGGCCCTCACTAAAAATATCAGCGACTGTTATTTTGGGTGTATGCACAGTATGGGTACCATAATGTACTGTGTGTGGGTGTATAATTATGTATTTCTGTTCCTGTTTGAAAGAAGAGTCGCAGCACATCACAACACGGGGCAGAGTTGAAGTAGCGTTTGAATGTAACTGTGTTTTATATTTCACAGTTGTCTGGTGGGTTATTTGGCCTGTCCACACCTCTCCTTCTGTCCAGCATAAACACAAACAGGATGGATAATTTAGAACATGCTTATTTTACAGATTTAAATGTATTAAGTTGGTGTAGACATAGCTTGGAGTCTCTCACCACTCAAGACGAGACATAGTTAGAGCAGCATATTCCTCTACTGAGTTAAACCCTGTCTACCAGAAGATTATTTATTAGACATCCCCTGAATTGATTTATAAACCCTCCCTGACACTGACTGTACACCCACATTAGCATACAGCACCAACCTGATATGCATAAAACAGCGTAATTATCAGTCCTACTGCACAGGAAGCCTCTCTGGATGCTTTCTTCTCTCACAGCTGGTCTTCGTTGTACAGGAGGTGACGATTTTTCATGGTAGTTAATTAGCATGAAATGAACTGATTAATTGGATAAATCATGTCGTAACCAGCTGTGCAGATCAACTGCTGCGCCTCTAAGATGCTGCAAACAATCGGGTAATGATTTGGATTTTCTGTTTGCATCCATTAAGCTGTCTGGTCTCCTTTCATTATTTTAGGCATCAGTTTAGCCTTTATGATCCAGTTGAGCATTAACAGAGACATGAAAGACCGGGGGCAGAGAGACAGCCCTGAGTCTGGTCACCACCTGTATTTTCTCACTCAGATCCTGCAGCGCCAAATGAACTCAGGAAAGCTTCTTTTCTGCTTTTATGAAGTTTGTAAATGAAGCTGTTAGATTAACCTAGTTTAGCTGGGTGTCTGTTGGATAAAGCAGCAGCTGTAGTAGAAAAACGCAGCTTGTCATGATAACTAATTATCCTAAATTATCCCAATCCTTAATTATCCTAAAAGTAATCATCCGTGCATTCATTCTTGAAAAATAGTTATCACAACAGTAACTTTACTGAACTTTACTGCTGCTGTGCAGGTTCAAGCAGGAAATGGATGGGACTTTTGATAGCTTATAGCTTTAGTAATGAACAATTGTCAACTATTAATAGGCCTACAGGTTCAGGTCGTGAAGAATGAATGTTTCCAGTTCGAGTCAGTTGGTGACCTTTTATTGCATCATTCTCTGTCAAAGCTCTAATAAAGCCATAAAATTCCCCAGAAAATACTAAAGAAATGGCAATGTGTAGTTTATTCAGTCAGCCATCCATCTTTGGAAAGTAGTTCATGATGTTTGAGTGGAGCTGCTACATGACCACATAAACATCCTGTAGTTGAACTAAGCCAGGCTAACTGCACTATTCAAGGAAACTCTCCAAAAACTCAACTTTCTCGAGAACTCCTTGTAGCTTTGACGTGTAATACAGTGCCACACTGCTTTTGTATCCATGGTTCATCAGGACTGTGTCTCTGCTGACGGCGTACTTGTGTGAAGCTTCAGCCTTTGGTCGTGTTTTTAACATTTAGTTTCATGACACAAACAAAGGCCTGACAAATCTGAGCTGCTGCCATGAGCCGGCCGTGCGGGGCTGTGTTGAATGACTCATCATTTGTTCGGGTCTGTTCGGGTGCCTTCCACTGTGAACCAGCAGGATGAAACAATTACCCCAGCAACAAAAGTTTATTGCCATGATAACAGAAGCTCTGCCCTCGGGTGCGACCCAGAGAGAACGCCTCGTACACCCCACCACCCGACCTACTCCCACAGTATGCCAAGGACACACTTTCCCAGCCTAAATACATCCAGTGATCTAATCATGAAGCTGCTGAATCTCACACAAACCTATGAAGTTCCTGATATGGACACACAACCCATCATGTGTACGCTGTTGTTTTCTGGACTGGGACAGATTCAGGCGTAATTTCTTCCAGCACTGAAATTTCTGCTAATGGACTCATCTGGAAGGAAAAAACACAGCCATGACACTCAAAGTGTGCATGTATAGGATTTGTTTGGAGGAGGGGGTGGGGGGCACATATGTCTAACCATGTGTGCTGGGAAGTGCCTTACTTAATTCAAAAGCCTGGGAATGTGGCCTCCTTTTCAGCACTCGCCTATGAGGCTTATTTGACATGAGGAAGCGCTCAGTGTGGCAGAAGCCTTCATATCCTCTCTGCTCTTGTTTTTCTCTTTGCCGTCTATTCATCTCTTTCTCACCCTAGGCTCTGTACTCTTTGTCTTTTTTCTTCTCACCCTTTCCAGGCTGCCTTTTTGAGGGGAATTTTATTCAGCCTTCACTGAGAAATCTTCTTAGTCCAGCAAAAACAAGATGAAGTGCTCAGACAGGGGCTGTTGGCCAAATCAAGTCAAGTTGATCCTTTTTTCCAAGAAAGAACCAGACTAGTACTTCACATTCAGAGTACATGTGTTTTCACTTCACCAACACAAATATATTGTCAGCTAATGGCAAAAAATTAGTTTTGGGCGACAGGCCTTCAAAACAACACTTTTAATATTTGTGCTCGTCTCATTACCCTGTCAATGCAGTGTCAGAAACGTAAAGTATTTATTTTTTTATTCATGAGCTGGTAGTAGATAATTGCTTATGCATTTTTAAAGATGTAGTATGTAGAATACACAGGAGGGAAAATACCAGCAGGCTTAAACCCTCAGAGGACTGGAGCGAAAGTGGGAAACTGCCCAAATGATCAGTCAGAAATATCCTGATACAGAGATAAAAGGAGTATTGGACTGTTCACTGAGTGGCCAGAAACACGACTCCAAATGAATGCTGATGTTGCTCCACGATAGCAACTGTTTGCTAACATGTTAGCAATAATAATGTTGTGTAATATTGTGTTTATTGAAATGATCAGAACAGGGGTGAATTTCTGTATGGTCTTCCACTGACATCCTCTTATTTTATTTGACTCTTTATCAGTGTAGGAGGAGCTGAAGTGCCAATTAGCTACATAAGATCTTGCTCATTAACTTTGACTCTGAAATTTTTATTCTTTTTAATTCAAATAAACTATAAAATAATGTTTACTATTGCTTCAGTTTGACCTTCAGTTCTTCCTGTTTTGCGTTTTCCTGCTCTGAACACCGTGCAGTTTGATTCATCGTGTTACTTTAATGTCACTGATTGGCATTTTCAACAAGCTGACCTTTTTTTCAGATTATGCCACATCGCCTGCGCTGCGTTCAACACAAACACAGTCAGCCTGTGTTCTTTGCCGCTCCTCATCTTTCTACTCGGTCACACTTTTTTTTTATGGCTGAAAATCCATCAAGTAACAAGCATTTGAGCAGAAAAAGGCCTCTGGATTTTCCTGTTGGTAGAAGCAGCTGTGATGTTAAGCAGCTATCATGTGCCTTACTGTGCCTTGTCTCTGTCATGTGATGTAGAGAGAAGCCGCCTCCCTCAGTAACGACATCACACACACAAGCATTTAGCACACTGTCACCTTTGTTTTTGTTTTTGTTTTTTAATTAGCTGAGCTGCTCTGTGAAGGTCTAGTTAAGTGCTCAATCAAAGAAACTAATGAACAAAAACTTTCTAAGTCAGATCATCTTCCTCTTTTGCCTTTTTTTTTTTTTTTTGCTCATCATCTCATGATGTGTTGACTGAGCAATGTGTTGTAAGAAAGAGTAGACGAGACGTCCTCTTTATTTCTGACTGCTTGAAGAGAACTGAAACCGTCAGCATCAGGCTCGAGGCACTCCATCCCTCTGGCCCAAACTGCTCCAGAAATAGGGCCTGTTTTTGTAAGAGGATCCAACACAGAGATGCAGCCACCTCCCCCCCTTCTTTTCCCAGTGAGAATCTGGTGGTCTGCCGGGTCTCTGAAGTGGAGAGAAGTGTCTGTTATGTGATTAGAGAGTCTGTTTAACTTATTTAGAGATGTAAGAAACATGATGTCTGCAGTTATCCCTCATGGTTTTGCATGTAGCAGAGGAGCTTCTCCCCAGATTTAGAGGCAATGAACTTTTCACTCTGCTCTGTCCTCCCCCCTGTCTTATCAGTGATGAAATTCATTATTATTTTCCACTGAAAAGGACAATTTTTTGTTTGTTTTTCTTCATTTTGATATATAAGCAGTAAGATGACATTTACACAAGGTTACGGTTGAATTTTTTGCATCTGTATCAGAGCCATCAGATGGAATTTCAGATTTTACTTGGAGTGAGTCGTCCGGTTTGGATCCTGTGCTATATTTGAATGTATTTGAGGAACTTCACATCCAGATCTGTTTGTGTTAATGACAAATGTGTTTCCTGTTTGATTTTGAAGTTCCTGTTTGTCCTGCAGCTTCCAGCATCACACTTTTGTTTTACTTCTGCCTGCTTGCAACATCCAAACATGAGACTGAGCCAAGTCATCTCTGTGTCATTCTGTGGTTTGACTAACTAGTCAAGTTGCAAAATTGTTGTGAATAATTTGTGTTTTGATATCTTCGATAGGATGTTGCTGCTGGTTAACTCGACAGCAGTTGTGCAGTGCGGAGTAATGGATGTTTGACAGAGGAAGGGTGGTTGTAATCGTGGGAGTTGTTGGTGAAATTCATCTGTCAAACAGGCTTTAAACGCTTCTCCCTTTGGAACGATGTGACGTACTGTCACTGTGCAGTTTATACTAAGACTTTCTAATATTGTTGCATGGAAGTAAACATCCATATACAGCTGTCGTGTGAAACAATGATTTTTAGATAAAAGCCTGAAAATGAAAGTATGTTTGATATTCAGTTATTTTGTCGAATTGATGGGTTACAGAAATTCAACCAAAATGCACATTATTATTTTGCAAGAGTGAGTACTTGAAATGATCAAAAACCAACAGGACGAGTCTGCGTCACTCCCTTAAAGCCTCATCTTTAATAAAAAGCTTTCAATTGGAGAAGATGGAGATGCAACGATGAAGTGCAACTGAAATGTAACCATGTGTTGGTGCAGTCCGGGGGGGGGGGTCTCTCAGGTGTCATGCTGTGTTCCTCCTACAGAGCTGCACATCGAAGGGGGTGGGGGGGTCACATGTTGGCATTTAAATGTTACTAGCGTCCTCAGGGCCTTGGAAGTAAGTCACAGTCCAACCTCATGTATCGGCCAATTTATATATCTGCTTCCTCCTGCCATTTTTGTTGTTAATGTAATTGTGCTAAATTGCTAGCGGTATAGAAATACACGGTGTAATCTCATTCATTTCAGGCTTTTTCCAGTAGTCTAGATAATGCAACAATTCCTCACACTTTACGTTCCTGGCATTTTTTCTAACTTTTTTCATACTCACTTTCTTACTTTGTTTGGCTCAGGCCAATCTCCTGTGTATCAATCTAAAGTCTCAATTATTATTCTGTAAAATTTGATGTAATAATGGATCTAAAATGTGACTTAAGGCGATTCTTGTGCACTCAATATCTTTTTTGAAAATGTATCAAATCTCAAGAAAACTGGAACAGTAATTTGAAATTGTAAATTTTGAAGCTGCAACAAGAAGTTGATTTATGGGTTAGTCAGTCAAAGGAAAATTAATCGACAGCTATTTTAATAATTGGTTAATTTTTAAATATTTTTAGAGCAAAAATGTCAAGTGACAGTGAGTTACAGCTTCTTAAATTTAAGGATTTGCTGCTTTTCTTTGTTATGTTTGATAGTAAATTAAATATCTGTTTAAATGTTTATCAGACAAATCAAGAACGTTGGAAGATGCCACTTGGGGTGTGAGACTGTGACGAGTGTTTTTCACTACTTTCTGGCATTTCGTAGATTAAATGATCAATTGTTAATCAAGAAAATAAGTGGCAGATAATAAAAGTCATTTGAAGTTGCAGCCCTAAAAGATTTTGTGCAGATGCACTCTTATACTCCGGCTCTTTTTCCAGATGACTCTGTTTACTTGTGCTTTTACTTTCTTTTCATGTTGTCTACGTATGAACTATTACAGATATTATGGCAGTTAATGCACTGACAGTCAGCGAGCACATCATCAATGCTCCTTGGTTTGCTTTTCTTGGCCCTCACACCTTCAGACCGCTAATGTGCCAGAGAGTCGGTCTCTGAGGTGTTGAAAGTGAAAATTAGAGAAGCATTTAGTCACTTCGCATGTTCTGCTGGTTAACGTCACCTCTCCACCTCTTGTCATGTGTTTCTGTACTGAGGCTATTTTAACACCTTCGGGCACATATGGCACTAAGGTTACAACAGTTGTCACACATAACACATATGGCTTGTTCTAAACTTTTATAAGCTCAAGCTGTATCTCTTGGTCATTTTGTGATGTGATTTGTGATGTGATGAAGCCACACGAGCCAAATGTGTTTTTTTTTTTGTGGTTAATTCATGTGGCGTGCACGTGCGTGATGTGTAACTTTTCACTTGCTTGTTTCCAAACGAGTCTCCAGCTGGCGATACGCTTCCTGATCAAACACTTGCGTTTTTAGCACACTGTATCATTAGCCAACACATCACACACACCCTTCTGCACTGATGCCTATACACGTTTCTTCGTGTGCTATAATGATGCAACCACACCACAGTAAAGACCACGGGGGAAAAGGGGAATTTACCAGCGTTGAGTTTTAGTTTGAGGTCTTGTTTATAGCTTTTAAAAATGGCAACCCACGGTCTCCTCAGTATGCACAAGCTGTCAGATTCCTGCAGTGGCAGCGTGTAGTGGTAACTGCAGAAAGGTGTGGCTCCCCAAAGACCACTCAGCTAAACAGATAATTACACAGTAACTCTGTTTTTATTGGTTTTAATTTATTGACCACCATCACATTTAACAGTATGAGAAGTAACAGTGCAGTGAAGCATCTGTATGATCCAGTATCCTCTACCATTTAGAGAGCCCAGTCCTGCCCACTTTCCAGTTATTTTCTGTTCCATTAGCTTTCATCGCTCGACTTGGTTTCTTGTGAAGGGCTTCTGTCATTATTCCTTTTTCAGAATCTAAAACATGATATACTGAGGTTGAGCTTTCGGGCTTCTCTGGGTTTTGAAATCTGGGCTTCTGCGGCAAAGGGTGAGGTCTGAACGTTGCTTCTTTCTTTTCACTCAGAGTTGTAGGAGCTTTGATCGACTGTCTAGATATTTTCGATTTTTTTTTCTTCACTGAATCTGTTATCTGGCACCAGGTCTAAATATAGGACTCTGCACACAACTACTGTTTTGCATCTTCTTTGGCTAAGACACATGAAATAGGGTGTTGAATGAAGACAAAATTATTTGTTACTAACCACTAAATTCCCATATGTGACACATGAAAGAACTACATTGACTGGCTTCTCTATATCCGTCTCCCCATCAAACGTTAACATGTACTTTCTCTTTCCTTCTTTCTGTCTCCAGTGAACAGAGTATCTGCCAGGCGCGGGCCTCTGTGATGGTTTACGATGACGCCAGTAAGAAGTGGGTGCCCATCAAGCCTGGGCAGCAGGGCTTCAGCCGCATCAACATCTACCACAACACTGCCAACAACACCTTCAGAGTGGTGGGCGTCAAACTGCAGGACCAGCAGGTGAGGGACGCAAGGACATAGTCGGGATTACACACATTGGTGAACATTTCTAAAGACCTCAGAAATCTGAATCTCCAAATTTATATATAGCAGTCCTCGTATAATCTCCTTACTCCTCCATCAGACACATGTTCACAGATCACACATCTGTGATGCTTTATAGTCTCCAGGATCGATGAATTCTGTGATAAAGCATTACTATAGTTAACTGTCCATACTATGCTTCTCTCACACCGCCTGCCTGTCTGATCCTCTTCACTAAGTGACTTCCTACATTTCCCATAATGACTTTTGAGGACTGTCACACACCTGGTGCTTATGCCACGTTCATGTCGCATGAGATGGATGTTGGAGATGGCGAAGATTCCCTTGTTAACTTGAGAGCATCATCAAGAACTCGTAATTATGATAGCTCCGATATGACATGAAGGCAGCATTAGAAATAAGACAATGAGACAAATTAACAGCTGTGTCTTTGCTCAAAATGCAAACTTTTTTGAGGTATATATTATATTATAGCTCATGTCTTTTTAGGGGTTTTTAACTACAGAAATGTGTTTCTTCATCTTATGTCTTGAATTTAGTCAAATATGATGCGACATGACGATCTTAGAGTAAACCCTGTCTCTTTGATGGACTTGGTTCGACTCCAAAACATGATGCCAGTTGTTCATGGTTGAGACATCTGAAAAAATCTCTCACTTTCAAAGTCGACACTTTTGTCATTTATCCACAAGCAACAAGAAAATAATACCATTATTGTAGCTTGAGTTTGTCCTTATTGTACATTTGCTGGTTCTGTAGAGGTTAGAAAATCGTGCAGTGAAGCAGAGGGACGCTGGAGTCAAATCCCCAAGCAGCTGGTAAAATGTGGGGGAGAAAATGAGCAAGAATCTCCTTCCACTCCTTCAACACCAGCTGTTGATGAACACTGGGGTGAAATACTTGATCAACAGTTGTCCATACTTAACCGCCATGTCTTCCTTTGTGATTTTCACATTATCAAATCTACATAACATTTTAATTCACAGCTTTGTTTTTCTTTCTTCCATTGAAGGTGGTGATCAACTACTCCATAGTGAAAGGCCTGAAATACAATCAGGCCACTCCAACCTTCCATCAGTGGCGTGACGCTCGCCAAGTCTATGGGCTGAACTTTGCCAGTAAGGAGGAGGCCACCACCTTCTCCAACGCCATGTTGTTCGCCCTCAATGTCCTCAGCTCACCTGACAGCGGAGGTAAGGATTCATGATATGTGGAATAAATGCATCTTATTATTATTTTAATCTATCCTATTAAAAATTCACTCACCATTTTGCTCCAGGCATTGATGTCTTGATTTGTATTTGACTTCTTGGCAGGCCATCGGGTAATTCTAAGACATTTTCTGAATGTTTCAGTGAGTCACGTTGAACAGTTCGTCTCCACAGAGAAAGGGGGATGGAAGTTTTTCAATCGTTAGCTTGAGTTGGAAACCTGCTGATGTTTTCCAGTCGGAGCTTTAAACGGATTTCAGTTCAAATTACAACAGACTGTCTTCGGTTGTCATCTGTGATCAATTTAAATCTTATTTTGCTCTCAAAAGAATGTCAGGTAACCACAATTAAACAATCCAGATAAGTGTGACTACGTGGACACAGTTTAACTGATATTTTCTGATCAAACCGTACTGTTTTAAACAGGATGTAAACTGTAATAACTACAGCAGAAGTATGTTGAACATGAATGAGAAGACATTCAAGCAATAAACAATAATGTGAATTGTTGATTATACTATATGTTCACATTTAGTCAGACGCAGAATTCAAAGCCTATGAAGTGTAACCACTAAACTAAGCTGTACTACCCTCTGCTGGTTGATAACATGTACTGCAGCTACACTCTGCTCAGTAAACCAAACAATAACAACAATATCAGGAGTGGTTGGTTGCTGACTGGGAATGTGTTATATTATCCTCATTTAAAGATTTTTTTTTCTTTGTATTTTCACCTTTACTGGACAGCTGATTGAGTTTAGAGACAGAATAGGGAATGAGTAGAGAGAGAGAGAGAGAGAGAGAGAGAGAGAGAGGGATGTTTGACATGCATCAAATGTCTGCAGCTGGAATCAAACCAGGGATGTTGCGGTTAGCTCACATTAGCCCTATTTAAAGCGTTACTGTTGCGTTATTCACCACAGGTTTTCAAAGTGAAACATAATAACTCTGTATAGCAGGGAAGCAGCATTGTTAGAGACGTGTGTTCAGGTCAGCAGAGGTGCAGTTCTTTATGATTTTTCCCACTTGAACAGTGAATAAATTCTGTTGGAGTCCTGAAGTGTACTTGAAGTCTAACTCACATCTACTCTTAGTTTACCAAATAGCTTCTGACCAGCTCTGGTTACAAGCTACTTATAAGTCGTGTGTGAGAATATCTGTGAGTGTTTAACTGCGGTGTCATCCCATCTCATCCTTGTGACTCTCCTATTGGCGGCTAAAATATCCCATATGGAGCCTTAATGTCGTACCCCACTGTGCTCACATGGCAGCCCTCCTTTTTTTGGGTACGTTTGGATGTGGGATCATGGGGCTCCTCATGCCAGGCAAAAGTGTCTCTGTTCATGGTAAACACCTCCTTACTCACTCTACCATGTTGTTTACGCTGTTTCTTGTTGAAAGAAGTCTTATTTGCTCTCTAGTACACTGGGCAGTTAAGTGAAGTTTCTCACTATGTTGACTCCAGAGATTTCACCTGGTGTCCTCAGACGGGTTTCTTCAGCCATCATCATCCTCAGTAAGTGTTGTGCTGTAGAGAAATATGTCCACTGGCCATGCATGTTTTCCATGGTAACAGACTGCTTGGCACATGGAGGGAAGCTGAGCTTCAGCCATTTCCTCACTAAGACAGTTTGTTACTTTGCTTTGTTGCTGCTGTTAGTCTGCCAAAGCACTGCATATCAGTCATTGCTGGGAATGACATTATAAACATCACAGAGCTGAAATTATTACTAAATTAATTAATTAGATGTTTAGTTGATCAGCAGAAAAATAATCTACAACTAGTTTGATAAATGAATAAATTGTTTCAGTAGCAAGCAAAAACTGTGAAACTTGAACTCTTGAAAAAAATAATCAGCGGTTTGATCAATAATGGAAATAATCATAAGTGGCAACCTAAGGACATCTAAGTTGCTTTTCCTTCTACTCACCCCAAACAGCATGGTAGAGAACATGTTTTTTATTTTTTGTAAGAGTTTATTGCACGAATCTGCCAGGAAGGGAGGACAGCCTGAAAATGTTTTGTACAGCTCAACAGCTATCTGTTCAGACTAGGAGACTTAAATGATGTGAAGTAGTAAACTATAATCCTAAACTGGAAGGCCCCATTACCAATTTTGGAAAAACATCAGGGGATGATACAGAAGAGTGCAAACCATAATAAAAGTCTAATAAAAGACTTAGAGACGGGTCATTTTAAGGTGAAGGCAGTGAATCGATTGTGTCCTTCTGTCTGTTTCAGTCTCTTTGCTGATACTTTTATGGAGGCAGATGTTTGTTATTCATGATCTTTTAATGTAGTGAAAGAATGGCAGAGTACAATCAGGAAAAAAAATTGATTTTTTTCTTTGATCACATTAAGACATCTCACATACACACACACACACACACTCACACTCACAATGGTCTCCTGAGCTCCAAATAAAATGCTTTCAAGTCTGATCAGGCCCTCTCATCCCCAGGGCTTACTGTTCTTCCTTGACCTTCACCGTGGCAACAGCCAGAGCTATATACCATGCGCCATGTTAGCAGGGGAAATGCATATGCATATGCATGGATACACATGCAAAACGCAGGGTGATAATTGTTTCCTTTACATCTGCCTCATTAAGATGTGAAGTAAAGTGATGATGAAAAGCCTCAGGTTATGTTGAAAGACTGAATCCCTGAAGTCTAATGTGAGAGGATACATACTGCACTTGTTGGAAGGTGGAGCAGATACGCAGCAGGTGGATGTAGCATCTAATATTTTCAAGGTATCTGTAGCTTGATATAGACATTAAGTATCTGCAAGAAAATGTTGTCAGGTGGTATTTCTACTGTCACCGTCAACTTCCTCTTAGCATCCTATTCTATATCAGCAGTGCAGCTCTAAAATGCCTAATTAGGCCGGATCAAAGCAAACTGGTTTATTACCTCCGTATCCTGTCTTCTTGCAGAGAGCGAGAGTTTCTTTGTTTTTAACTCTCAGAATATTTGCTAAATTTAATCTGCAGCTTTGCCAGCAGAGCACATAATTGCCATGAGCTAACAAGCAGAGTTCAAGGGAGTGTGAGGGAGCGAGGGAAACAAGACATCTTCAAGGCGTCGCTTCTTTACTCTGCAGCACAACGAAAGAAAGTGAGGTGTGTCATTTTCAGCAAGTGAAAGCTTCTTTTTCCAAGCGCATTAACTTACTGCCAGATGACAGTAATCACCAAGTCAAGTCAGTTTTATGGAGAGGAAAAAATGAAAGGAAACCTCAGGAAGAGTAACACAGGAGTGATCCCTCTTCCTCGACAAAAATGCGATATGTGCATTTGGAAGAAATGACAGTAGAAAAATAGTAATATGGAGAAACAAAATTACAGTTAATATAATGCATAATATAACAATTTTCTTATTATTAGCATGTCAGTCACCTGCAAAACACTTTTGTAAGAAAGGTGTCATCAGAAAAAGTGGGGTTGTCTGATTTGATTTGAAGTTTGATGGCACATAATAGTAAGTAAATAAGAGGAAATAAGCATTTCAGGTAATAGCATAATATTTTAATGGAAAGCTCTAAGCTCTAGCTGACAGTCAGAAGGACACATTTCATACAAAAGACTCAAGTGAAAACCATATGTTCAATTTGGTTTAAAAAATTAAATAAATCAATGCAATGTAGTTAAAATCATCACTTTCAGTCCTCTGTGCTTTTCAAACTGCAGCTCTGCCTCATATTGACAGCCCCCACCGCCCCGCCCGCCCGCCCGCCCGCCACCCCATGCTCCAGACACAGGGAACAGAAATATCACCCATGGTTGATCTTGATGTCACAGTGGGCGCTGAAGTTTAATGACTGGTATTCTGGTGATATGTGATAAGTGCTCTCCCTGATGCTTCCTGTTAATAGCCACCCCAGAATTGTTGTGGGGGGGGGGATGTCTGAAGACTGACTGTAGTTGGTCAACAAGCCAGGTGCTAAACTGAGATGATCATGTGACTGATGTTGATTATTTAACATTCAGCACCAGCTGTTAACCTGTTGCCTGTGTGGAGGTAACGTCATTAAACACTGTTGACATAGTGACTTAAACACTGAAGAATGATCTTTTATTGACAGGCTTTGAAGGCTCACACCACTCCCATATATTCATGTACTCTTAACCCCATTAGAATATGTTCAATATCTTTTCATTTGTTTGCTTGAGGAGCTATTTTATATTTAGATGTTTTTCTGTGAAATTGTCAGTGCTGCTGTTTATTCCACTCTCTCCGGTTCCTTTCCTGTTGTGGTTTACAGTTGAAATTCCTGTGGCTGGCAACATGTTGAGCAAATTACATTATAAACAGCTTGTTGGCTCCCGGGGACAAAGTCACAGTACCTCACATCCTCACATGATGCCTGCTGCTGTGTGCTCATTTAGTAAACACAGCTTCTCTTCCTGCACTCACTACTGGGTGTGTTTTGTTTAACGTGATTATAATTTTTAGGACTTGTTTGCAGATGAAATTGTAATTACTGGTGTTGCACAAACATATTTTAAATAAAAACAACTTTTAATTCAGGGTAAGCAGGTTTGTTTTTTTGTTTAGACCCGCTCTGAATACTATGAGGAACTATTTAGGAAACAAATACACGTTTCAACAGTCTGGGGCAATTACAGCAGAACAAAAGTTGCATTAAAAAAAGGACAAAAACATGGGGGGGAAAGAGGAAAAGCAGACACTGGTCATCAGGAGCCAATCCTTTTAGCGAAGGAGGATGATCTAAGAAGAGGGAGAACAAGAATAAGGGAAACAAAGGGACAGAGCAGATGAGAAGACTGAAGAAGAGAGGTAGGTCAGAGGCTAGAGAGGATGAAGACAGATCTGCAACAAGGAAGAAGAAGGATGAGGGGGAAAACAGACGACACAAGCAGCGAGTAAAGAGCCAGTCCAGCCAAATAAGTTATACAGATACTTTTGGCCATATATTGTATTTTGATGTTGGGTCATGCACATATTCCTGTTTCTAATGGTGTCTACAGCTGTAAAAGCCGACGTGCGTTTTAGCCTTTGTTGCAATCATCAAAAAGATGAGCTGCAGATGAATCGCCCGTACTAATTTTTGTTTTTATGCGGCTGATTTTTTTTTTTCTCCCCTTGTGTCTTGCAGGTCCAGTTGTCCAGCGCCAAAATGGGCCCTCCTCAGAGGAAAGTGAGGCACAGAGGAGGTACAATTGCGATCCGCTCTGCCGGATACAAGACCATAAACGAAGCAGTCAGAAAATCAAAACACAAGCATGTGGAACAAAATATTTAAAAGCATAAAGTTGTTTTTTTTACTGTCGATAGAGCAGATGAACCCAGTTCTGGTAAATAGGTGGATTTATACACATTTGCTGCTCTGGTATGTATTTACAGACAGTGGTAGATTTAAAAGTGCACATGGAAACATGTCGTCTAGTACAATGATGTGGCTCATTTATATGATAGGAATAAGCTCTACCAGGCTTTAGCTATAAATACAATACTTG
>NW_019525493.1:1608469-1609188 GCF_002814215.2 Seriola lalandi dorsalis
CTCCTTCAGCACATGTAGGACCTCTCTTTCTTTTCTTTTTTGTAAAAATATCCCACAATGCCCAGGTGTGACCTCTGACCACTTGAAACCCCAAAAGGTTGCGTTCAAGATAATCTTATATTACAGTTTTAACACATTATAATGATTTCAAACTTAAATTTCAAATACATATAAAATAAACACTGAAATGAAATACCTGTCTCTCAGACAGTTACAAATGGTGTCTACAGCTGTAAAAGCCGACGTGCGTTTTAGCCTTTGTTGCAATCATCAAAAAGACGAGCTGCAGATGCATCGCCCGTACTAATTTTTGTTTTTATGCGGCTGATTTTTTTTTTTCTCCCCTTGTGTCTTGCAGGTCCAGTTGTCCAGCGCCAAAATGGGCCCTCCTCAGAGGAAAGTGAGGCACAGAGGAGGTACAATTGCGATCCGCTCTGCCGGATACAAGACCATAAACGAAGCAGTCAGAAAATCAAAACACAAGCATGTGGAACAAAATATTTAAAAGCATAAAGTTGTTTTTTTTACTGTCGATAGAGCAGATGAACCCAGTTCTGGTAAATAGGTGGATTTATACACATTTGCTGCTCTGGTATGTATTTACAGACAGTGGTAGATTTAAAAGTGCACATGGAAACATGTCGTCTAGTACAATGATGTGGCTCATTTATATGATAGGAATAAGCTCTACCAGGCTTTAGCTATAAATACAATACTTG
>NW_019525493.1:1609478-1637392 GCF_002814215.2 Seriola lalandi dorsalis
CCCACCCCCCACCCCCCTGTCCCCGCAACATGCTCTACTGCCATCTCTTTCTTCCAGCTACTGTTGGGGGGAAATGCCATATGCTTTCTGATCATGGCTCAGTCATGTTGCATTCTGCTGCTTGTTCTTTTTATGATATTTTGATTCTTTCTTATTTGCTATTGGCTTTCCGTTTTTGGATTGCTCCTGATTTTCTCATCTTTACTTGCTTGGTTGCTCAGTTGGTTGCTTTTCATTCTTCTCACGTTTTTCTCTTTCTGTTTTCCTTTGTTTGTTGCCCTCCTTCGTCCTCCTCCTCGTCTGCATCTCCTCTTCCTCTCTCTCCTCTCTCTGTCTTTTCTCTCTCTGCCCGTCACAGTCGTTTCCACTCTCCAATATAAAGTCTCCACCCCTCCCATCCACCCAGACACTCCTCCTGAGTACAGACAGTACAGAGCTAGCACACTGCCACCCTCCTACGTCCGCGTGGCCTCCTCCTCTCCTCCCTCCTCCGCCTCCTCCTCTCCCTCTCAGGAGAAAGAGGCAGGGGCAGCTAGGGACAAGGCCCAGCTCTCCTCCCAGCTCTCCACCTCGCTCGCCTCAGCCTTTTCCCCAGTCCAGGCAGGAGTGACCACCCAGGGCCGACAGGTCCGTCAGATCCCCTTGTCTCCTCCCACAGCAGCCCGCCACCTACACCTTCAACAACAACAGCAGCATCAAGACATCATGCTCCCCCCTAAACACGGCACCTGGTCCGCCTCTCATATGCAGCAAATGTACGCTCAGTTGCCCCCCTCCTCCTCCCCTCCAGTCATGATGGCCATGCCTGTGAAGCAGGGTTTGCCCCCACAGCCCATCCTCCCAATGGCCCACCCCCTCCCACCTCTGAGCACTAGGATGAAGCCCCCACCTCTTGACCCGAGCGCCATGACCATTCCTCACCAGTACCCCCAGCATCAGCCCCACCCTCACTCCAACGGCCAGCCAGACGACTCCTACTCTCCTCATTCTCAGCACCTGCCACTCACCCCTCAGCTCTGTGAGGCCGTCCCCCTGCCTCCTCTGATAGGTCACATAGCCCCAGGCCCCGCCCCCAGCCACCAGCCCCATTACCCATCCACCTTCCACCCTCAGCACCATCAGCAACAACAGCAGCAGGTGTACCACCAACAGGCCCAGCCCCTCACCACCACTTCCTCTTCCTCCTCCTCACCCCCCTCTTACACTGCAATGTCTGACGGGGGCTCGCCCAAGAAGACCCCCTCCCCCATCCCCCAGCAGGGCCCCATGGTGAACAGCAGTAAGTATTAGGAGGAGAGAGGAGGAGGTAGTCTCTCAGCAGAGGGATGTTAAATGTACATAGTGTGTGTTTGTGTGCGTGTGTGTGTGTGTGTGTGTGTGTGTGTAAGGTGGGTCATGTGCATTCACTCTAAGGAATGTACCATACCCATATTGGTACAGCAGAAGAAGAAAAAGGCACATATGTCATATGCACATCTCTTCCCAGGAGTGTAAGGGTTTGCACATACTCTGCTTGATCTGCCCCACTCTGTTGCACCTATAGGGTGAGACAACGGTTTTATGGCATGATGTTATTCCCAGTATAGTCACTCCAAACAACTTCAGTCTAATGGAAGGTCTAATCCAGGCCAGAATAACGTGGTTGTGCACAAGCTGTAAATCAAACAAGAAACTCTTTCAGCAGTGAAGAACTCGTTCACCTTTTTATACAAAGTTCTCAAATTTTTGCACAATGCAGCAGGACAGGAGGCTTGTCACTTGGCATAGTAGAAAAACACAGTTTACTAATAAGAACAATGGCCCAGTTCTGATGAGGCATCCCAGTAAGCTCGGGCTACACGATTTTAGAAAAAACTGACTGATGACTGACTGACTGATTGCAATATTTTTTTCTGTGATATACTGTATATTGCAATATGAATAAAATACAGGAGTTAAAATGCCCCTTTCTAGAGCCTAAATAATTCCATACAATGGAATGCAACAAACTCTGTGTCCAAGAACTCTTAAATCAGAGTGGATTATGTTGTATCCGATATATAAAATGAGAACCGTGCAAGTTTTCCATTTGTATCAAGCAGCAAAAAAGTTGTTGCATGACATGTTTGAGTTAATTTGCTTTACTTGACATTGCACACCCTGTACAATGACAGGACTGTGAAACTGAAGCAGCTAAATGGAATTCAGACATTGTTCAAATCTTGTTTACACCTGTGATTTTTCTACTGTGACATGTCAAAATGTCTTCCCATCTTAAACATACGAGCAATGCAGCCAAGGAATTTTTATGACCAAGTGGTTAAATATTCTTGCTGTCAAGTCAGTCAGCTGAAGTTATTCCAACTCAACAGGTGTTAAGTTTGTGAAAACACCAGACTGAAGACGAAACGCTGTTGAAACAAGCAGGGAGCGATGAAGGCTGCAGTGCAGCGCTGAGGGAGAGAGAGAACTAGAGAAGATGCAGAAGATAGCAAGACTGGTAGACTAGAGCCAGGAATGAAAAGCAAAGAATTTTCAAATAACTATTAAATACGATGATTTACGTCTATGCTAACTTTTCCAAAATACTCAAGTCCTCCAAGATGAGTAATTATGTAAAATATGTTCATTTGAAATGGGTGTAAACAAGCTCAAATTAAATCTTATCTTAATCTGAAGGCACATTTAAAGTTTTCCGATACAGCCTTAGTTTTCCTTTTCCTAGACATAGTGAAAAGGATCATATGCATGCTGCAGCAGTGTCGCTTTAAACTGTCTCAGATATTTCCCACATGCACTTACTGAACTACAGTTTCAGTAGTTTTGAAAACTGCAACTAAATTACCATGAGATGATAAGATAGCTTCAACAAAAATATGAATACTTGTACAGAAAAATTAATAAATGCCACTATGATGGATTACCCAACTCAAATGAGTTTTAAGTCTTATTTTAAACAAAATGAAACCAGTGGCTGCCAGTAAAGTATGAAATCTGAAAACTGTAACACCTGAGCAGTTTCCCAACTTGACACTTTACCAAACAGCCAATGTCTTTCTCCCAGCGAATCCCTCTGATGTGCAAATCATTTCCAGTTGCTTCATTAGTGCTGCCCAGTGGCCAGCTGCCTTGCACTTAGCAGTTGTTAGGTGTTTGTTACACAGTGAGAGTGGGCAGCATATCATTCCTGAGATGGTGCTCAGTCAATCTTCCAAATGGGGGCAAAGATCAACAAACTGATACGGCCATTAACTGATCTCTAATTCTGCCCCTCCCAGGCCCCCCTGTCTCTGCAGGTCACCCATCTATGCTTTCTGTGGCACCTCCTCCAGCTGCAGCTCCACCACCCATGGCTGGTCCTCCAGCCCCACCACCACCACCAGGTCCACCACCCCCAATGGCAGTGCCCCCACCCATGCCCCCTCCACTGCCCACTGGTGGAGGGCCTCCTGGGGGACCGCCTGGGATCCAGCACCAACCCTCAGGACTGGCTGCGGCGTTGGCCGGAGCCAAACTACGTAAAGTACATAGGGTGAGCCTCCCTGGTTGAACCTCAGGAGGTGTAGATCAAGTCCTTCTGGTTTTATCAGTTTATCAGTATTTAATCACTGAAGCCACGTTGTATTTGTTGCACAACGAGTCCTCTCAGTCTAAAGAGCCACGGAGCCATGAGCTCATACTCATTTTATAATGTGTTCCTCAGGATGAGAGCAGTCCGCCCGGGTCTGGTGGCAAAAGTGACTCCAACCGGTCTAGTGGTGGCAGTGGTGGTGGAGGGGAGGGGCTGATGCAGGAGATGAATGCCTTACTAGCTCGCAGGTTAACAGCTAAACAAACACACACACACACACACCCTATTCTATCAGCCACTCTATCATATATTATACCGACATTTTAATCTTGTCTTACTGGTTCTGTTTGCCTTGCAGTAAATGTTTATCTTAAAAGGGAAATAAGTTCTTGTGCTAATATTTTATCCTGGTCACAATCTTTCCATACTAGTTACTGAATTATTTTTATATTTGTCTTACTGTATGCTCACATTCTCATTTCCACCCTCTCACAGACGGAAAGCCTCAGAGAAACCTGATGAAGTAAGTTTTTGCCTCAAAACAATAGTTGGACAGTTAATTAATTTAACTTATTGTGGAGAGCTGGATGAGAAGAACAACCACTCTCATGTCTGTCTGTAAAATATGAAGCTGGAGACAGGAGACGGTTAGCTTAGCTTGTGGGGGGAAACGGCTAGCTAGCTAACGACAAGTTGTGGCTTTACGTGGGGGGGGGGTTTGGTGATGCGTTTATATTTATATGTGTATGTATATGTATAGACATCAGAGTGGTGTCAACGTTCTCACCCAACTCTTGGCAAGAAAGCAAATCTGTGTATTTCCATGCCATTTGAAATTTAACCTGGAAACTTACAGCAAAGCAGGTTGACAGTCGTGTGATCATCCCTTTTTTTCTCTTTCCTGCAGGATGACTCCAGTGGTCGGGGGCCCGGTCAGCAGAACTCGACAGGTAAAGACCACTCTTCTACCCACATCATTGTATAACGCACCTAATGCATTATGAAACCGCATGCCTTAAGAGATCTCCTGCTCTGCTTTATAGCCCACTGTTGCAGAGTTATTTCATTTTAGGTCATTTATTCTTTCCCCCTCTCTAGATGCTGTGAAGAAGCCATGGGAGCGATCCAACTCTGCAGAAAAGTCCTCACTGGTGTCCAGGTCTGCAGATAAGAGGAGGAGGAATGTGACCTGAATATGAAACACAGATGTGAAACCTCTGGCAGTAACAATGGGGATTTCAGAAGACATTTCAGAATAAATCTTATCTTTTGCACTACAAACACTAGGAAATGTTACAGAAATTAAATATTGATATAAGAAGAAGAGTCAGAACTTTGGTTTAACAACAGTGCCCCACCCTTAAATTATGCAGTCTTGTACTCTACCAAATGACATCCTCTTTGTGTTGCAGAGTGAGACCCATCGGCAGCACTAGTGAATCAGACACAGAGTTTGACAGGATGAAACAGGTTGGTACAGTTCTCCACTGTGTTTTAACATGTTTACGGGTTTTAATGATTTTACACACCCTGTGATGCTGAAAAGAAACTCACAAGCAGATCTTGTCCTGCAGGAAATTTTGGATGAAGTTGTACGTGAGTTGCATAAGGTGAAGGACGAAATCATTAATGGTAAGCAGTGCAGTTTTTATACAGTTCATTGCAGTAGCCTGTGGCACACAGCATGTTTAATCTTTCATCTTTTCCACACACTAGTTTTTACAGCTCAAAATCTTTCTATACTCATTCTAACACTAAAAAGCTAGCTGAGACCTTTAATATGAACAAATTAAACACCTGGTCCAGCATGAGTGCAAAGCCCTTTTGCTGCAGAAAGCCTCTGTCTCTTTACATGCTGCGTTCTGTTCTTGCAGCCATCAGACAAGAAATCGGCAGAATCAGTACATCCTAATCTCATCTGAGCAACAGTAGGAGGAGAGCGAGAGGAGGAGCTGGAGGAGGATGGACATACAGATGCAGATGCACAGACACGAGGACCAAGGAATGTTCTCTCAATGTTTCTGTGATGATGCGAGTTGCAGAGATGTTGTGCCAACATTTGAGTCTGCTGGACAGCGAAAATGGAAGTTAAAAAAAAAAAAAAAAACAGAGATGAGAGAGAAGGGATTCATGAGAAAGAAAGGCAGAAGAAATGGATGGATAAAGAATAATTGAAGGACTGCTGAACTAAACAGAGGATGAAAGATGAACTGGAAGATGAATTGAGGGATGGACGAACATTCGTGCTGAGTTTGGTGTTGTGGTCCTCTCTGTGCACCTATAGACTCAGTCAGCCCAGTGTTGCAACTCTTTGTTCTCTGTTCAGTCCAAGTCATAAGAAGAAAATATTTTTGTTTTCTAAGTTTTTACTGTTTTATTATTTAAAAACTGTGGTGATAATGATGATGCTGTTGATGACAATGAGTATTTTATTGATATTATAGAAGGAGAAAGGAATCTTGCACACCATTTATGTCAGCCTTTTATATTTTCTATTATTATTTCTTGTTTAGTTTATCCCTAACTATTTGACAATAACAAGCACAATATGGGCAAAATGGTGCTGCAGACTCACGTGCCCTCAACTGGCATATTTAAAAAAAGGGGAAAAAAACAAAAAAACAGGCTTTTTATGACCTTGTTCATACTGGTGTTGTGTGTCTAACCTTTTCTCTCCAGAGATGATGGAAAACATGTTAATGTTTGAACTACAATTAGCCACTTAAATTACCTCTTTCCTCCACATACAAAGCATAATGCATTACAAATGAGCAAAAAGATTTTTTGGCATATACTCAAATAACACACTCTTGCTCTACAACTCCAGTGTGACCGAGGTACACATTTCTGTCTACCTGTTCAGATGTGTGAGATCATTGAAACTTGGGGATCATTCACAAAACAGGCCGATAACTGTAAATGTGCCACCTGGTTTTACCTAGATATAAAACAATGTAGTACTATCTCTAGTCATCCTATGCTTTGTGAACCTAACAAGTATGCATGAAACCCCCATCTCTATGAATTAGTTTTTCATTTGGTTTGAAAAAAAATAAAATAAAATTGAAAAAAATAAAAACGGTGGTACATTTATTATAGTGGTTTGTTTCCATGAAGATTCCCCTGTCTATATACGAGATGTTGAACTTGATAATGGTAGCAATGTGGGAAAAAAATAAAGGGGGTTGTCTGGCAATATGCAAAATATACCTAGATAAGAATGTGCAGAAAGTGAAGGGTAGGCCTATGTGATGGTAGATAAATGTGTCTTTGCAGGAAGGGTTTGGTTGAATATCGGATGTTGCATTCTATCCACTCTGTCCGCTCTCAACTACGTTCTGATTTAAAAGCTGGAAGTAAATTGATTCAAACAAAAAACAACAGACGTGTCAACCATCTACGCAAAATCCTGCTGTGTGTGTGGGTGTGGGTGTGGGTGTGAGAAGGTTTAAATCGTTTTCACCTGCAGAGCATATAGTACATGTTTTAATAAAAAAGGGTCACATCTTGTTACTGAAAGACAGACGGGAAATGACAAATCAACCACAAGCTCGTATTGTTTATAAAGATCTTTTACTATCTTTTAAATAGAAACAACAGAGATCATGGTTATCAATCATAACATAAAAATTAAGTTGTATTTACAGTGGGTGGACAAAATAACAAACAACTTACAATACAGTAGCCCTATAGTAAATACTAAATCAGTGAAGCACGTTATGTTTTTATTCATAGGTCAGAAGTGTTGATTTGCTGTAGTTTATATTGTTAAGACACTTTCAGTGAGTGAAGGTCAGGGTCTACTTGTGACCACAATTTTTTTTGCTAATGGTGTTTTCTTGTGTTTGGACTTTGTAATTTAAGAGGGGTTTTTTCCCTCTCATCTCATTACATATAATTTTGTATTTTGTGCTGGATGCATCATCAATTCAGACAGCATGAAAAAAGTTTGGTACTCGGCTCAACAAGTCTCACTTGTTGGCTTGTCAGGAGTTGCTGCCTCAGTTAATGGTGGCAATCTCTAAACTCAAGAAGATACTGACCAAATACAGAAAAACTGCATGATCAAAGCGTGAAAGTGGAATACAAGAAGAACCTCAGCAACACAGACTATGTTATATTTCATGAACATTACAAACTACAGCCTGAAAAAATACCACCAGGTCTTTTCAGCAGCCCTGACACGTTTAAACCTCATCAAACTTAAATTTTCTAAAAACGACTTTTTTTTTGCCTTGTACGTTGTTTCTGTTATTTTTATCCATTCCCTGTAGATATAATCAAACTGTTAACAGCAGGGTGGAGCTGCGAACAAGCAGAATGGGGCAGCGCTGAAGAAAAGGCTCTTCTTACTGAAAGGTAAGTTTCAATGCTCATTTTCCACTTCAGCACTGTTCTGTGCGGTGGATGTTAAATTGTATTGGGTAATCCGAGAGACATTGTGTTTCTTGATTTTCACCTTTGGAAATTCTTAAGGAGACCTGATGTAATGCTCATAGGCAGGAGCGCAATCAAGCAGAGGTAACGACAGCTCTGTAATACCTCATGAGAATGCATGTGACCCTAAGAAATGAGGATGTTTATATTGAATACTTTTATACTATTATCATCACTTGGTGTCTTCTTGTCTTCTGGGTCCAAGACAATGTCATTGTCATCACTGTCATGACTGCGGGCCATTTGTTTATAGCAGGAATAGAAACATGAATAAATAATGGGGTAAGGAACCCATCTAGCTGTACATGCTGACAACCTGAATTTGCATTTCCATAAACTGTATGTATGCAGGTGATAATGTGCACATTAATTTTACAAATAGTTATTCAAGGACAGGACTAATTTAAGATGAAAATGTCCAACGTGTTAGAAAGTGCACATACAGTGACAACTGCACTATACGGAAAAACGTTTAAACTGGAGAATATTTAATTGAGGTCCATAGATTTTTAACAACTTAAATTCACATTCCTGTTTCATGGGAAGTATAATCAGTCACAGATCTATTCCTGCTTGCTTAGCTTGTACTCCCGTTTGATTCTGGCGTAGGGGCCGATGCTGTCATCGAACACAAAGTCCCATAATACCCGGGTCCAGGACGTGTGTTGAGGCAGGGAGTCATAATACTCTGCTGCGATTTGCTTGACCTGTCAACAACAACCAAATACAAAAACAATTTATTACTGAGAATGAGAGCTTATAAAAGAATAAGTATGCAAATCAGAAATACATAGATATATCTAAATTGCAGATGTAAAGTGCCAGAAGCACCTCTGTACAGACAGAGGTCTAATCCAACATGACACGTTCATTTCACTAGGGTAATCAGATACAAACACAAAGGCTGATAGAAGCAGACATTTCACTGCTTTGTTGAACAAGAGCAAGACAACACATTGCATGACATCTACTCACAAATCCAATTTCTTTTGGTCAAAATAGCAGTAACCAGAGTGTCATTTAAAAAATAAAATATAACGTTTTATAGTTCAGAAGCAGATTTTTCAAACCACAGAGGGAAACATTCCCTCTGTTAACAGCAAAAATGGTTCATAAACTAAAGAATTTCCAAACAAATTGGATTAGTTTCATTAGTCATTGCCAGTTATAAGACAGGTGTCTCACTTTGAATCTATTCATGCTCTCGTGGTGTTAGGGAGGCAGCAGTTAATCAGTTACAAGTCTTTCATCTGATAAATATTTGCAGTTGATAGAAAAAAATGTGACGTGTGGCATTTGCTAATACCATTTTGTTTAGATTCTGAAAGACAAGAAAGGTCTTTCTTATCTGCCGACACCTGGAGGAGATGCAAGTGTTGTAACTGTCCTCATTCTCTACCACTGCACTAATAATAGTGTCACAAAAAACAACTCCAGTCCAGAGATTACCTGTTGGAAATGTAGTTATGGTTTCCCACAGTAACACAGTCTCACCTGAGGTAGTTTACTGCCAGGTATGCTGGGGAAGTCATGGTGCTCCATGTGATACCCGACATTGAAGGTGATCCGGTTAAGTGGTCCATAGTAAGAATATGTCTCGTGTCCCTTCAGGAACATGTAATGCTCAGCTATGAAATGTCCAGAGATAGGATGCAGTCCCATACACAGGATAGATCCTGCAATGAGGTAGACAATGGGCTTCAGCCCCCATAGATAGTAGATAATTAAATCTACTGTGAGCTGAACTACTGCGTTCTGGATCTCCAGCTGACACACTGGTTTAGGATTAACCACCAAAGGGCGCAGGGCATAGAAAAGCGGCTGGAGGAAGAGCCACAGGACTTTCCTGGCAGGGGTGCAGAAGAACCATCCCTCAAAGTCTGTAGGGATGTCAACATCCAGCTGGTCACCTCCCAGATACCGATGGTGGTCGATGTGGTACTTCTTGAAAGAGGCGGAGTAGGGCAGCCCGATGGGCAGGTTGGCCCACATGGCAAACCAGCGGTTCCACTTTGCCAGCTTGTTGCCAAAGGCCACGTTGTGAGAGATGTCGTGGATAGCCAGAGTCAGGGAGTGGTTGATGCAGCCTCCGAAGGCGTAAGCCCAAAAGAAGATCCACTTCCAGGAGAGGTCATGGACCAGGTAACACGCCAGAAGCTGGGTTAACACCATGCCTGATACCACCCACTTCAGCTGGGGGTCTGGACCCATCAGAGACTTGATTTCTGGATATTTGGCTGAGGAGAGAGCCAGGTAGAAAGAGGAATAAAAAGGGACATGGTCAGATATGAGAAGATTGTGGAAAAGGAGTCGGAGAAAGGGTTAAAGGTTCAGAAAAAAACAAAAAGGTAGAGTTGAAAACCAGAAAACAGTAAAAGGAAGCAAATGAAAAAAGAAAGTAGTGAATGGAAATGGTAGATAAGGACAGAAAAGGGTAACGGATTCATTTCATTTTTTAAATAATGATGATGTAAAGAAAGTTAAATATCTGTAATGAATCCAGCAGAGAAGGTTGTTTACCGGGAATAATTCACTGTCATTTTATCAAATATTGATCTTATACATATCAATGTGTCATGCTGTGATCCGATACTGTGTATCCCAAAGAACACAGTCAAGCGTGTTGTAAGGTACCAGCACCTCTCCTGGGAAGAGCCTGCTGACAAAAGTCATCTTTAATTGGCAGAGGTGTTGTTTTGCTGAGGGACATGAAACTCAAGGAGATACAAAGGAGTGGTTCAAAAACATTCAATGCTACATGAAGAACTAGGTTGGGTTTGTATGACCTTTAAACCATTATCTACTAATTAAGACATACAAGCTGTGATTTGTTAAACTGACCACACCTTGTAGCTAACTTTACATCCATCCAAAATTCAGGATGCATGCTGCAGGAGCATACCCCATCATGCACCAGAGGAAAGATAGCCATCCACCATCAGGTGATAGTACATGCAAATATAAGCTTGCCTCTTTACTTTCAGCTGACTTGTGTAACACCCGTATGCAAACTGGGCTTACATAAAGGTTGCCTGGAGCCTGGATTCAGTGATGATGATGTAGCTTTCCCCTGTACCGACTACACCCTCTTTATTCAGTTAAAGTTTAGCCAAGAAAACTTACTGCTGCTTCCCCAAGGTGACTGATTTTAAAACAATAATTTATCAATATGTTGTTCCAATCTTATCTTAAGTACATGTTCTTTTTTTTTTAATCTGCAGTATTATTTGAACTCGCCTACAATGTGTTTTGTAGCCATGTGTATAGGCAATATGTTTCTCAGGTGCTGGTGTTGTAGCCCACCCACAGGGCATAAAGTTAAATCAATAACCAGACATTATAAAAGAAGTTGTTTAAACTGCTTAAAGCTACAGCAACATGCTTCAGCTTCACTGTGTCACAGAGATAACAAGTCATTTCATTTACTGTAGCTATAAGGTTTCAGCCTCAAGTTCCAGCTAAAAATTATCTGCGATTCAGCAGCACGTTATGAGTCAAAGTGACAAATCATGCATTGTTCAAAAATACAGTTCTCTAGAGCTGCTAAAAACAATCGATCACCATGCAGTGTCACAGTTATCACTCATTTCTGTGACCTCAGAAGAGACAGCATGTGCCAATTTCCTTTTAAGATGAAGAATGGTATAAAGTTTAACATGAGAGTTGAGTGTACTTCACCTACAGACTGACTCCTCAACCAACAAGCCATTCAGTTCATAAAACCACTTTCAAATCAAAATAACCCACAAAATGAGAAAGGAAGTGAGGTACAGTGACCTCTGACATTCACATCCCTCTGTCTATCCCCTCAGGGCAGGACAGAGGATAATTAAAACAAAACGCTTTAATAATTTAAAGCTTGTGGCGTCAAACAACCCATCACCGTCTGGATGCTTCTTTCACACCAGAGCAATCATGCGACTGTTGGACAAAGCCAGGATCAAATATACATCGACAGGTTTAGAGCGTTTTAAGCTAAAGTGTTTGTTAATTGAATTACATGATCAGGTATATAATCAAAGAGGTTGGTGATACAGATTTCATACCCTTGAAAAAACAGGAAAACATGAAGGATCATAGGCTGAATACACTATCTATATAGTCACTTGCATGAATATACTAATGATGGGAGATGTGGTTTAAGGTGGTATAGTGAATGAGGATTATTCTTTCATGGATCCTCCCAGATCACCTAACAAAGCCTCTCTTCACACTTCACGCATAGCATTGTATCTGTGTTTGTCAGGAGCTGGGACTGTGTCTTGTTACCTAGCAAGCCCAGAGGCATTGTCAACTGCACCTGCTATCAATGCAGGTCAGAGAAAAAGATGACAGAGAGGTACCTAGGTTTACACAAAAAGAAAAGGTTAATGTCTTCTGTGACTTTCTTGGAGCACAACTAAATAATTTTCAGGTTAAGATCAAGACTGAGACTGAAATATGGAATTACTTTCATAGCTATCTGAGTATCTACACCATGGCTTTTGCTCTGACATTGGGAGGGAGGTCTCCCTGGAATGACAAAGTCTGTCACCTGCCTTTGCTGCTGGTAGCTACACTCCCTCTTCTAAGAACAAGTGACTTCTGCTGACAAAATGAAAATAATGTAGATAATGTAGCCACAAAGTCTTGAGTCAACTGTGACAGGGAGCAACACACATGCTTGAAAAATGTGTCTTGAATTTAATGGAATTTATACTTAACTTTTCTCTTTGACATCCATGTGCACTGAATTACAAATTAAATCACATCGTTCATTTCTTGACCTTAAAAATCAGCAATTTTAAAATAATATTTCTACTTGTATTAAATATACAGTGTAACTTCCATTTATATGTAAGAGAATTACACCACAATCTGTTAACTTAAGGGGGGTTTGAGTTTCTACACTTGCCCTGCATCCATTGTTGACATGGTTTGTTAAGCAACAGCTAGTAAACAGGTTTAACCGGCTACCATTTATAGTCAGAAAAAAACGCACGCTTTAACTTATTCCACAAACTAACCAGACTTATTACTCAGCAAATTTCTCAGTGTTGACACAGCTGTTTTGTTTTCTATAATTTCTTACCCAGTATTTCTTTTCTTCTTGAAGTGTGCGGCTGGTCATTGTAGACCCATTCAAAGTCGCCTCTTCCACCTGTCTTCCCCATGGCTTTCTTCTGTGTGTATCAGGCGACTGGCCAAGTGGCGTTATGTATGTGTGTCATCAAAGCTTCACGGTATCGGGGCACACCCACTCACACTGGGTTGCAGGGTGAAGGTAAATGTTAAAACGGCCTGCCATAAGTCCCACCCCCAAGCAGAGGGCGGGACAAAGTCGGCTGTGCACCTGTCCAGTGTATGTTCTCCAACATGCGAACTATTGCATCTTGACATTATTTCACGAGAAACTACTGCAATGATCCCATAATATGTTTATATTTACAGGACTGCGAATTCTAGCTGATATTGTAAAAAGAATATTTTAAAAATCTAAAGAACAATCCAAACAACTTTCTCTACAATTTGTTTATTGACAAGACCAGCTTCTTGTAAGGTTGCTTATCAGCATTCTATAATAATGTATTTTCACTGTATGTTAAACATATGTGTTGCCATCAGTGGTATTATTATAAATGAAACCATAGCAGAACGGTAATATTATAATTCCATTCTTGAGAACCACAAATACAGTGAAGTTCCTGCCATCACTACCATATAGTAGCAGCATCCAAATTTAAAAGTTGGTTTATTATTCACAAATGTTTGGTGTCTACACAGTAAGCTTAGGCAAGTGTAGTGTGTGAGTGTAGTAATTTGTATTCTTAAATCTAGCAGTTAGTATTGATATATACATATACATCTGTCTGGATCATCAATTATTTTTTCATTTTTCAAGCTAATTGTGAAGCACTTTGTAACTGCTGTTTTTTTTTACAGTGCTATATTAATAAAGTTTAATATTATTACTATTATTATTATTATTATTATAAAAATGCCAAGCAATTAATTATTCAATTTTCCGGGCTTTTTTTCACCATTTATTGACATGTTATAGACCAAACGATTGATTAATCAAATTAAAAAAAATAAAATAAATAAAAATAGGCGTCTTATTTAGTAATAAAAACTCATAATAAACAACTTTCATTTCCAATGACATAGTCATGAATCTAATAAAGAAGCTGGAATGTTGGTGAAAGACTCAGATACAGTAGTTGGTCCATATTTAGATTATCTTGTTGTCAGACATTATTTTGAAGTATTAGTACATATTATGAATTATATGACCATAAGAACATTTTCTTTTCCCCATGAATAATTAATAACAAATACATTTACAATCATTTCACTTCTGATGTAGGTAATGTTTGAAATCCATAATTTAGCAGGACTTTTTGGTCTAAATCACGCGAGACTTCATAACTAGAGCATTGTGGCGACGAGAGTACACTAGGGTAGAGTTGTTGTCGGAGAGGGAGGAGGAAGGCTCAGAGTAGACAGAAGGGAGAGCTAGAGTGGGAATTAATAGCACATTAAGTAGGAGGAAATACAAAATTTAGCATGGCATCGGGGGACACCCTGTACATAGAAACGGATGGGTCAGAAATGCCAGCCGAAATAGTGGAACTGCACGAAATCGAAGTAGAGACAATCGAGACAACAGTTGTTGGAGACGACGGTGAACACCAGCCTATGATCGCTTTACAGCCTCTTGACACGGATGATCCGAACTCGATTCACCCGCACCAGGAGGTGATATTGGTGCAAACAAGAGAAGAGGTGGTGGGCGAGGATGACTCTGAACTGCACACAGATGACGGTTTCGAGGACCAAATCCTCATCCCAGTGCCCGCCGTGGAGGAGGACTATATCGAACAGACTCTGGTTACTGTCGCTGGGAAAAGCTCATCGACAGGCCGGATGAAGAAGGCTGGAAGCGGAAAGAAAGCCGGCAAAAAGAGCTACCTGAGCGGGGGAGAGATGGGCCGAAAATGGGAACAGAAGCAGGTCCAGATAAAGACTTTGGAGGGGGAGTTTTCAGTCACTATGTGGGCATCGGGTAAGTTCACTTGAATTCCTGCAAGCTGGCCCTTCGCTTTGTTCTCAGCGTGTGTGCCTTGTGACGGGGCCGAGTTGAGGCCTTGTCCTCCGATAAAGTGGGAAGTATTTCCCAACTTTGAGCCACATAAACCCCATTTGAAATGTTTTTGTTTTTATGGGAAGCCATGTTTTATGTGTCGATGGGCGCCGCCATATTTCCCCGGTCTAGAAAGTATGGCGGCCCGAAAAAATGGCGTTTATTTGGCCGACGAAGATGGCGGCGAGAGTGGGAGCGAGTGCAGCTGGCTCCGCTAGGCCGCTGTGGCGCAGTTCAGTTCAACTGTAACAGTGGAAGTGGTGCCTTCAGGAACCCCTCATACTTTACATTTCTCAGGCTTTAAACGCACCGCATGAAATATGGTTTAATAAGTTTAATTAACGCAAGCGAACTGCTTTAAAAGTTGTAGTTCCACTCATTGCTAGTGCTATGTATCAGTCATAGGTTTAATTAGACGTGGTATACTCGAAGTGCTTTTTTACCCTGGCTTTATAAAACATTGTATAATTTTAAAATGTGACAAGTTCATTAAAGAAAGTAATATCAACTTCTATATATTATTTCCATTGTCATTGTCCGTTTGGGATATTTGTAACTTATATTTGTGGATATTTTAGAACCGGGCATGTTTGTAAACATGGCAGCATGATTCTTCATGCATCATTTCAGCCTCATGAACAAAATAAAAGTTAATAATTTACTGGGAGACAAAATATTGAACACTTAACCCTTTTCTCACTCGGTATTTAAAATTTATGAAATATACTGTATTTGCCCCATTATTCATGTTGCAAAGCATCATGACACATTTGCTGGATGTGGAAAGAACGTGTTTTGAAAACAGACTTTAAAAAATATGTTTTACGTAGCTAATGCAGCCAGTGTACTGCAGGTTTATAGGGAAACTGTTTACAGTGTTTGACTGATATTGCCTGGTTACTATTGAGGACTATTCAACTTTGAGATGGAGTAATCTTATTACATCATAAAACTGACCTATCTATCAAAAAAGGTTTTCTGTCTTTTTTTTTAATTAGTAGTATGTTAGTAACTGCATAGGGTGAAAGGAACTACTGGTTGACATGTGATAAAGCTTTAGCTCTAAATGCCTTTAATAAGTTCTTTCCCCATTATGGTACTGATCTGTCCCTTTCATTCAGATGACAAGAAGGACATAGACCACGAGGAGCAAATCACAGGAGAAAACTCACCTCCAGATTATTCAGAGTACATGACAGGGAAGAAGCTTCCTCCAGGAGGAATCCCAGGCATCGACCTATCAGACCCCAAACAGCTGGCAGAGTTTGCACGGTAAGTGATAATATTATTATGTTCACCCAAGCGAAATGATAGCAAACCATGATTAAAAAAAATTGTGTTCATACAGTCTGCTTCACTTAAAGCCAGTAATGACAGCATTATTAAAAACTGTGGTGTAAAAGTAATGCATTTCATATGGTTAAAACAGCACATGCTGCAACATTGCTAATTCAGCTGTCTTCATGTGAAATGCAGTATTGAACATAACATGAAATCAAATGACTGTGTGGCTTGGACTATTTCACGTACAGGTTTTTACTAAGTGATTTTTTTATAGTAAAAAAATCTATGTTTGTTTGATTCAGGAATGTGGAACGTGGTCAGTTGTGTTAGCTGTCTTCAGGGATGTGACTGGTTATATTTCTTTTGCAGAATGAAGCCAAGAAAAGTAAAAGAAGACGATGCACCCAGGACGATAGCCTGTCCACACAAAGTGAGTGCAGTGTTGTTTTTATCACTCCAGAATATACAGTACTGTTAGAGATAAAGGTAGATGAAGACAGCATTTCATCCCTTTACACTGACATGATTCAGTTGTTAAAACAACACTGTCAAGTGAACATGTCCCGAGGGAATCGCTTCATCTTGTTTCTCTCCCTCTCAGGGATGTACCAAGATGTTCAGGGACAACTCTGCAATGAGGAAACACTTGCATACCCACGGGCCTCGTGTGCACGTCTGTGCAGAGTGTGGCAAAGCCTTCGTGGAGAGTTCAAAACTGAAGAGGCACCAACTCGTACACACAGGAGAGAAACCTTTCCAGGTGAGTTTCTTCACTTTTTGCGTGTCAGTTCATTCTTTCTTAAGTTACATACATACATATATATAAAGATATGTGTGTGTATATAAGTGCAGCTATGCAATCCCTGCTTTTGCCATCTCAAATACCATCTTAAGCTATATATATGGTGTATATGTAGGTATATATATATATATATATATAGAGAGAGAGAGAGAGAGAGCAGTTATGCAGACTTTGCTATTGCCATCTCAAATAGCTGCCACTGAAAAATGATAGCAGTTCATCTGTGAGCAAAGCTGAGACACATAGCGGTATTAACTCACTCTCTCTCATCTTCAGTGCACATTTGAGGGCTGTGGCAAGCGGTTCTCTCTGGACTTTAACCTGCGCACACATGTGCGTATTCACACTGGAGACCGCCCATATGTGTGCCCCTTTGATGGCTGCAACAAAAAATTTGCCCAGTCAACCAACCTGAAGTCTCACATCCTCACACATGCCAAAGCCAAAAACAACCAGTGAATCATCCCTGAAACAGGCTAACAGCGACGACGTGAGCATACACCGGAGGATCTGACCTGTATCTCTGCTCCTTGACAGACAAACTAATATCCCGTGGCCTGCTTTGTTGTGAGATAAGAAGTCCCCTTTGTATCGTCTCTAGATAAAGATTTAAACAGAGAAATTACCTTTTCTCAAACTTTTTTGATATACATCTGGAGGGTTTGAACAATGAACTCGTGAGAACCCCACCTCCCTCAGGCCTCCTACCCAACTTTAGCGCTACCTGGATGGAACAATTTATGGTTTCTTCTTGTGAAGATGTTAATTCATGGATCTGCACCTAAAAACTTATTTATACCTTGACACAGCCAGTTAAAAAGTTTTTGCAATGTAAGTCAAATTTGCATCAATCCTCAGCAATGAAACCTTTTCAATTTTGTACTTCTCCCCAAGTGTGCATATTGTACACTCTTTGACATAAGCTCTGTGGTAATGTATGTAGTAAGATTGTCCCTTTAGCTCTTCTTGAAGAGGTTTCAGTTTGTTTTCCCCTTCATGTGAGTGTGTTTCATGGGCGGATAGGGTGGTCTTTGCATATTTTCATTTTGTACAACACAATATCAGAATCGTGTAGATAATAGCCATGTAATTTTCAATAGTGATCACTGATTAAAAATGTTTTTTCCCCTTGCACTACCACAAAAACTGTCATTTGTCCTGTCATAATCACATAATATTATTCAGCTATTTAGAGACAAATCCTGGAGCTCCTCCAAAGACGGTAAATGATAAAGCAACTCAAGTAACTACCAGATCCTGTGTTATTGTTACTGGGATGTGAGGTCATTTTCCTTTTCAGAAGTGCTTTATATTTATACCCAGTAAGAATGTAACATTTTAAAGAAACATGAGCCCATGGAGTCTGTTCTTGTCATTAACTGCATTAAATAACTTCAGAAAGACCATGTAAATACGGTTTCAAAGGTAGACATCTTGAAGCTCAGGGTCATATTTGCAGTTAAATGTTGACAGCATGTGTCGCCAGTATTTGAGGTTGCTTCAAGCAGTTTGGTGAAATACTTTTCATTTCCTCTTTTGGTTAAAATGGAAAATGAACAAGGAAGTAAAACAAATCCTGGTTGTTTAATTTTTCAGCATACTGCATGTTCATAAATGATCATTTTATCACATTTTAAAACTTGAATTTAGCAGCTTCAAAGTAACATCTTACAGCTGGAATACAGTTTGTCAATGAAATTGAACACATTGTCAACTCATCCTTTCTGCTTGACATAGTACACCACAGATAAAACAATAGAAACTGGAGGGAACATGAGTTTGCATTGTAAATTAAAGGTTTCTTTTTAAGGCCATCTGATTAAAGAGATATTTTGTACAACATATTCGTCAGGCATTTGGTACAAAATCTGCAGCATCAAGATCAGTTTTCACAAACATGGCTCAGGATAATCCTGAGCAATCAAAAGGACATTTCCAAGTAAAAGTCCAGCTTTAATAAATTCACAAATAACACAGCACAGGCAGTTTTTCTCACATTAAACACATCTGATTTGAAGATTAACATGGCTAAAAGATTTAAAGGAAAAAAAAAAAAAAGTGCAACAATGGTGGTGGGTAGAACTGCTGAATCATTTTAACCCACATATTACAGTGCAATTTGGTTAGTTCATAGCCGTAAAGCAAACAGCAACAAACCAAAGTTTTTAAAAAAGAAATCTTATGAACCATTAAGTATGATCCCATTCGATTGCAAATAGTGTGACATTTTTAGAATTGCATGCAATCTATTTGTTATGAAATGAAATGAAATGAAATGATGACATTTGTATCTAGCTCATCCCTGAATAGTAGTATGGAAAAACAGACATTATTACCCATTATGGCCATTTCAATCTTAACTACAAACCAAATGCGCTATGCTAAATATGCTAAATTCCCTTGATCTGGTGAAATCGTTGTATCCAGTACATAGATTTTTGAATGACATCTAATATATAACACTGTCTTAATATAAAAAATATATTTAAATAGGCCTAAGTATCTAAAAAAAGGAGATTGGTGTGTGTTTCAGCATTATTTTATGTTGATTTATTTAGGTTTTATGCATAGCATCTAGTATCCAGTAAGTCCCCATCGCTGTGTAATTAGTGGCATGAATTTGAAGCATAAGATTTGTGTAAACATCCAGCTGCTTGCAAGTGATTCACAGAGAAATCTGGGTCAGTTAAAATGCACTCAACAGCAAAAACAGGCAACCGCAGTGTAGCGTTAAAAATTCCAAACTACAACCATCCATGACCTAAAAAAATTCGAGAGGTTTTGAGCCTTTTGAAGAAAATTAAATGTGCCGATAAAGTTGTAGTATATCCTTAAAAATGATAGAAGTAGCGATGGTAACAGATAAAAACCTTCCTGCGGATTGGAATAATGCAGCGTTTCAACCTCAAATGAACATGAGAGAAAAACAAAGAGGCATAAATCTGAAGTGTAGGCATAGTTTCCCTCCATTACACCATCCAGTCTTTGGCATCAGGCACCTGGTCTAGAGTTTGGATGTGTGTATAGTACCTGCTCTCGTGAACTGCAGGTGTTCACTAAGCTAACAGGGCAGTCAGTAGTTCAGGGTAGTTTGGTGTCCCCCAGCCTGTAACAGGGTCCCATGATGGTGCAGCACAGAAACCTTTCCCCTGAACCTGCTCGTCCAGACAGCCCAGGTGACAGCCTTCAGTCACCTGGAGACAAGAATGCATAGCATTTAGAGGCCAGATCATGACCACGAAATGCACAGCAAAAGGGTATCCATCTTTTAACAAAATGCCTCACTGAATAAGGAAATTTGCTGCTGCCACTTGTTGCTGTAGTGTTACTGTCTCGTATTTTTCATAGAAAATGTGACACAATTCTCGAGAATTAGGGTCAGATTATTAAAATTTAAATGATTAAAGTTCTACAATTTAATTCCTTTGGTTTACATTACGTAATCTTCAATTGTACATAAACTTTGAAAACACAGGTGAAACTTCCAAGTGAAGAGAAAAATCTCAGCAAAGCAATAACTTGAATCTCAAAAATGTTGGAAACAGTATAAAATTGCTCATGTTAAAAACTTAAATTTAAGTGTTAACTGAAACAAAGATATTCTTTACTACAGTAACAACTTGACTCACATCAAATAGGGCTTGTCCCTTTAGCTTGTAAAGGCGAGGGTTGAGGAAGCCCAGGGCAGGCAGGCCCTTCAGCAGCCGATGATCATTGATTAGAGACAGCATGCCTCCGACCACAGGGGTTGACGCCTGAGGAGCGGGCAATCAACGGTTGAGAGATGTGATGCAGTATAATGAATGTACGTAATGTTGAACTTATGAGACTTATGAGTTTGGTATACTTTACCGAGGTCCCAGACACCCAGGGGACGGGCACTCTGTTGCTGACCACCCAGTAATTATCAGACAGGGCTGCCATGTCTGGGTAAGCCCTGCCACTGACGTTGTAGTATGACTTAGGAGGAAGGGTTGCTGCTACAGTCTTCAGATACCCCTCCACTGCACTGACCTGTGGGAGCACAAATAAACAAGATAAATGACACCATCTGCGATAACTGAGCATTGAAAAAGCTCATGATCTAATATTATTGTTACCTGGTAGTCAGGCATCTTGAAGATGTTGCTGAAGCCTCCTCCACTGATGTAATCTGTGACTTCATACGTGACCTTATATGGGTTCTTGAATGAGGTTCCTCCGACTGTAGTAACATATGGGCTGAGAACAAGACAATGTTAGATGTTTGGTGCTTTTCTTAAACATTTTCAGGCTAAATTATTTGTTCAGTTTTTCATTTTCTAAAATTTTGTATGTAACATCCATCTGTCCCTGTAAATTCTGATATCACCAATATGATAACACATGCAGAGGTCCTTTGCCACAGAAGTGAAGAAAAAGGTTTGTAGATGTTTTACCTTGAGGCTGGGAAACTGGGCCTGAAGGAGTTTTGTTCTTTACCCAAATGTTTACAACCAGCACCACTGTCACCTGAACATGAAACAAAATCAGAGACATTAAAAAGTGATGCAACAGGTTATCATGTAGAATGTCTTACTGACAACTGGTAGTTTGAGTACTGTTGTAAGTTATGGAAAAAGGAAACATGTAAACAAGTCTTTCCAAAGCCATCATGCCATTATGGGTGTTTTATTGTAAATCAGTGGTGGTGTATTGTATATGTATTGCAACGATTAAAAACTAAAGCAGAAACAAGTGAGAGGTCACAGGAGTGACAAATGTCACACAAAAATGTGATTGTTACTCTGAAGTGACAATCACATTTTCAAAGCAAACAGTCCTTGATCTGTAGACAAACGAAGGCTTTGTTAGCGCACTGACAGTCATGTTTTGATGGAGTGACATGAATTGGGTGTTGAATGTGAATGTTCTTGAATGTCTCTGTGTGTTACGAGTGCACATTACTGACCCGAAGCAAAGAGCAAAGAGATTCCCCTGACGCCGGCCTTCATGAACTCTGTGTTGATGCGCATCATGTAGGCAGCAGAAAGGCTGTCTTCATCATCGCCATAGCTGATCGTGTGAACCCAAGGCAGGTCAGACATGTTGCTGAGCAGAAGCATCCACTGGAGGAAAGGCTCCTGGGACTCATGGCGGCCTGAGGGAAAATGAGGAAATGTGAGTGTGTGTGTTTTTTAGGGCTGAAATGTGACAATAAGCCATAACTACACTTATGTATAGCAAATGTTTTTCTTTACCCTGATATCTTCACTTACAGCTTCATGCCATTACATACGCAAATACACAGACGCAGCTAAGGACTCTTTCTCTCCTACAAACCTGGGTTGGTGAAGACCCAAGTGGAGATGTTTGCCCCTGTGCTCATGATGTACTCTATATCGAGACTGGCCTCAATACCGGCCTTTCCTCCTCCCTGGGTGCCTACAACTCGATCCACCTGAGACAGATGCTGGAAGCTCCCGCCAAACATGTTCATGAACTCAGCCAGGTCTGCCGGGTGATAGTACTGCTCCAAGAACTAACAGTGAAAACAGATTAAAGAAAAACAGACTAAAGTGAGGAAGTACACCAAGTTATTGTGAGTGTGAAGTGTCTGAACTAATGTTTTACAACACTTAATAACGATTAAGAGAGGGTCACACCTGAGCTACAGCCTGGCTGTTGTTCTGAGCTGTTCCCACATCAGCTGCTGTCAGGTTATAGCGGGTCCTCAAGATGGCAGGAGTCACTCCCAGGTGCACTCCTTCCTTCGACTGCTTCAGCTCTTTACTGAGGTCTTGCCCTTTGGGAGGGAGGCGGTGAAGTCCTCCAACTGTGTGTAAAAACAAAAAGAGGAAAAATCAGTATTCATCCAGTGATGTTAGCCTTTAATATCCTCATATAAATATACAGATTATAGATGACAGATAAACATTTTACAGCAAAAGAAATTACGCTCACCAAAGTCAAGGTGCTGGTGAACATCATCATGAACAGAGTACGGAGCTGAAGACCTCACTTGAGATTGTCCGTCTCTGATGTAACGGTGAAACCTGCTTCCTGGGAGCAGAGTCTCTGCAACCCTTAACACACAATCCAAACAAAGACAATCACAGCCTTAATGTCTTAACTCATTGGCTTCTATGCAAAACTGATGTAACTCCAAGTAAGTTAAATTTACCCCTGCTGTCTAAGTTAAATAGTGTTAACAGTGATTGTGGTTTTGGGTAAGGTGTTGTTTTTTTTTAGATTCCAGCAAGCTTAGCCTAAATTCATGAATTGCAGAAGTTATTTTGATTTCAACCGAATAACCACAGAAAGAGGAACTACCTCACAAGACAAGAGCAAAGGTTTCGCATGATTTAAACAAAGAGGGAGCTGAAGCAGAAAAAAGCACCCATTGTGTCGTAACTGTGTCAAGAGCAAGTGAAACTTACTGTTAAGTAAGCAGAAAAAAAATGTTGCCAAACAAGATTGCTTACTCTGCAGTCATGGTGCACTGTAAAAAATCCTCAGTGCAAACAGTCAGGCAGTTTGTAATCCCATGACTCTGCAGCCAGTGACGCACCACCTTGTGGGTCAGTTCAGATGGACGCACCAGGGAGGCTACTTCCTCCAGGGTTAGGTGTTTACCTGTGGAGGACAAAACAGGCCTCCGTCACTCTGTTCGTAGTGGAGAAAAAAGGCAAGGTGATGAGCACCTCAGCTTAACAAGTGTTTGCCAATTTTTCTTTTGTTTTTTTTTTTTTTTTAGGGTTGCTTAAGGTCAGCCAGCAGTAACCGGATCATGCCCTACCATACTGTGCTGAGTCAGGGTCTGACACCAGTCTGAGTTTTTCCTCCAGCAGATAAACATTCTGCTGTTTCAGGGCAAAGGTCAGCTCCAGCTCCTCTGTAGGATCAACCCGACCAACATGAGTCCAGTCTTCTGGTATCCTGAAGAAAGAAGGAAAAACCTTTCATGACCTTTCACCAAGAGAGGTGTCATGTTACCAAACACTGTTTGAACCATCCTTTGTCTGTATAGCTTCTGATTATTAGCTGCTGACCAACCTGTAGAATTTAAATTGGATCATGACTTTGTTGTGATTCTACAGTTAACTTAACCTTTATGCAAACTTTTCAAACATTTTGACAAAACTTTAGTTAACTTATTTGTGAAAATTTGTGTCACTCTGTACTGCAGTTCAGGAGATCTTAACAAGTTTTCAAAAACTCCAAAACAACCACAAATTTTCTAGGATTACAAATCCTAGACATAAAAACTGAGCAGACCTCCTTGAGTTGACTTCAAGGATTTCTCCTCTCATATAGATCTATACTGCATCTTTGACTTGTCGGGGCTTGTCTGTATCTATAAAAAGTTAGTAAGGCTTGGCTAAAGATATGAGAAGGGGTTTTAAACAAAGACATGTGGAGATGTGTATATATGTTTGCTCACAAGACATCTTGGTCATATTCCAGATATCCACTCCAGACCAACGAGCTGAACAACAAAGGAAAGGAGAAGATCGGTCTGTTGGGAAGAAAAACAAAACAAGAGACAAAAGTTACATATGCAAGGATTCATATACACATGAATATAGCCAGAAATATTCAAAACACATCTTCATTTCAGTGTGTTATATCAGGGTTATGAGTAAAGTCTCAATGTGACCTAGCAGGTCAAATTAAACGCATTTCTAAAAGCACACACATAGAGAGAAAACATGGTCTGTTTACTCTACACTTACAAAGACACGTTTTGTCAATGTCATTTACAGCAGCTTTAACCTGAAGACTTTAACCTGCTATGTTAGCAGCAGCTTTCTATCTAGGTCACCACAACCGGTGAAAATAAAAACATTACGCTACATTATTGGCGGTAACGTTAAAAGGGTTACCGTAATCGGACTACTTTGTTTCCTGGCTATGTTCAGACGAGACGATACAAGTTTATAGTTATTTAAAAGCACTCACAGCGCGTTCATCGTGTCCTCCGCTGTTACAGTAAACTTAGCTACTGTGTCCGGTGGGCAGGCGCTTGTAGACGCAGCGATCACGTGACATGTTCTCACGTGACGAGTAACGCTAATTTTTGTATTTCAAAAGATCTCATTAACGAGATCTTAATATACGTGTATTTCACTTGTAACGCATTCAAACACATTTTTTCTGTCGTTAACGGTGCCTGACATTCTTGCCTTAATAGATACATACATGTGATATGACTGTTTATTCCTTAGTATACGATGATGTTTTATGCTGTTTTTATGTCTACTATGCTTTGACTTTTTGTGCCTTATGCCGTGATGTTTTATGCCTTACTATACAGTGACTTTTTATGCCTTACTATACTATGTCGTTTTTATGCCTTACTATACTATGCTGTTTTTATGACTTCTTATGCCTCACTATACTATGTCATTTTTCTGTCTTACCATACTATGACGATTTGATGACTTTTTATGCCTAACTTTACTATGTTGTTTTTATGTTTTATGTCTTCCCCTGTGTCTTTGCCCCTTTTTGTGTGAATGTGTGTACTTCTTAGTAGGGGCGTAGTGCAGCACTGGTTGCCTGGCTTACCTGTTTGTCATTATTCATCAAGCTCAGTATAAGAACCCCGGCTCTCCACTCATTCGTCGCCAGATTGTTCCGCTTTGTAAGTGGTAACACTCCACGCTACTTAAACTATCTAATGCTAATTCTGATCAATAACTTCTTGTTGTCTTGGATGACTCAACGCCGGTGCAATTTCCAGCCACGCCGCTCCCATTCCGACGACTCACCTGCTCCACGCCAGCCATTCACCTCCACGCTCCTACTGCTACAAGTCGATCCCTCGCCCCTCAACATTCCTCCAGAATACTCTCCTTCACTCACTGAACAGTTGCCATTAAATAACTTTTATTACCACGCCACTGGTTATTTCTGTGTCTGAATCTGCACTGAGGTCCATACTGCATTACTATACTATGGCGTATTTGACGTTTTTATGCTTTACTACAATATGACGTTTTTGACATTTTTATGCCTTACTATACTATGACGTTTTTGACGTTTGTATGCCTTATTATACTATGATGTTTTTATGCCTTACTATACTATGACAATGTATGCATTATTATACGATGACATTTTAAAAATATTTTTACGCCTTACAATACTATGACTTTTTTTGGCTTTTTATTCCTTACTATACTATGTTGTTTTTGTGCCTTACTATATTATGTTGTTTTTTTTACTTTTTATGCCTTACTATACTATGACGTTTTTTTTACTTTTCATGCCTTACTATACTATGTTGTTTTTTAAACTTTTTATGCCTTATTATACTATGACTTTTTGGGCCTTACTATACTATGTTGTTTTTATGCCTTACTATACTATGTCGTTTTTTTTACTTTTATGCCTTACTATACTATGATGTTTTTGTGACTTTTTATGCCTTACTATAAAATGTTGTTTTTTTTTTAGTTTTTATGCCTTAATATACTATGACGTTTTTTGACGTTTTTTATGCCTTTACTATACTATGTCGTTTTTATCACTTTTTATGCCCTGACTATATTATGTCGTTTTTGTGACTTTTTATGCCCTATTGAAAAGATGATTTCTTGATAGAAAGATTAAAAAGTGAACACAATCAGACCAACAAGTCAACCATTTAATGTGGCTGTTTTTATTCATGCATGATGGACAGATCTGGTACAAGGCACACCAAGGTGTCTCTCTCTGAGTAACAACAGTTTGACTGCTTGTTTGGTCTTTCACTCTCAAATGTGTGTGACAAGCTGGTGTTGATATGGAGATTGTCACGTCTGTGGGGCCTCTTAGCTGTTACTCTTCCTTCTTCAGAGCTCCTGAGATCATTCTCCATCCGTGGGGATCTCACCATATTTATAGCAAACATAAACAATCAATCTAACAAGGACCTCCACATGTGTCCTAAATATCTCCCAGTCCTTCAAATATATACAATCAAAGAAAAAAAATATTCTAAAGTCAAGGTTATATGCATGTAAAAAAGTTAATGACTTGCACTATTCTACTATACTACAACATTTTTGTAACATTTTATGACTTATTATGTCATTTTTATGACTTTCTATGCCTTAATATACTATGGCATTTTTATGCCTTGTTATACTATGACGTTTTTGTGACTTTTTATGCCTTACTATATATACTATGACGTTTTATTGCCTGGTTAAACTATGTTTTTATTCCTTGCTATACTGGGTCGTTTTATAATGTTTTATGCCTATGACGTTTTATTGCCTGGTTAAACTATGTTTTTATTCGTTGCTATACTGTGTCGTTTTATAATGTTTTATGCCTCACTATACTATGACGTTTTATTGCCTTACTATACTGTCGTTTTTATGCCTTACTATACTATGTTGTTTTTTTGACTTTTTATGCCTTACTATACTGGCGTTTCTGTGACTTTTTATGCCTTACCATACTATGTCGTTTTTATGCCTTACTATACTGTGTTGTTTTTTTGCCTTTTATGCCTTACTATACTATGACGTTTTATTGCCCTACTGTACTGAAATTTTTTTACTTTAATGCCTTACTGTACTATGTAATTTTAGTGACTTTTTATGCCTTACTATACTATGACCATTCTTACCATACTATACTATGACGTTTTTATGCCTTACTATATACTAGGACGTTTTTGTGACTTTTTATGCCTTAATATACTATAATGTTTTTATGCCTTACCATTATATGTCGTTTTTTTTACTTTTTATGCCTTACTATAC
>NW_019525493.1:1637868-1641443 GCF_002814215.2 Seriola lalandi dorsalis
TGATTTCATGATAGAAAGATTAAAAAGTGAACACAATCAGACCAACAAGTCAACCATTCAATGTGGCTGGTTTTATTCATGCATGAAGGACAGATCTGGTACAAGGCACACCAAGGTGTCTCTCTCTGAGTAACAGCAATCTGACTGCTTGTTTGGTCTTTCGCTCTCCAATGTGTGTGACAAGCTGATGTTGATATGGAGATCGTCACGTCCGTGGGGCCTCTTAGCTGTTACGCTTCCTTCTTCAGAGCTCCTGAGATCATTCTCCATCCGTGGGGATTTCACCATATTTATAGCAAACATAAACAATCAATCTAACAAGGACCTCCACATGTGTCCTAAATATCTCCCAGTCCTTCAAATTTATACAATCAAAGAAAAAATATATTCTAAAGTCATGGTTATATGCATGTAAAAAAGTTAATGTACTATACTATGACCTTTTTTTGACTTTTTATGCCTTACTATTCTGTCGTTTTTTTGACTTTTTATGCCTTACTATTCCATTACTTTTTTTGGCTTTTTATGCCTTACCATACTTTGTCGTTTTTTTGACATTTTATGCCTTACTATACTTTGTCGTTTTTTTGACATTTTATGCCTTACTATACTATGACTTTTTGGGCCATACTATACTATGTCGTTTTTATGCCTAACTATACTATGTCGTTTTTTTGACTTTTTATGCCTTACTATACTATGACTTTTTGGGCCTCACTATACTATGTTGTTTTTTTTACTTTTTATGCCTTACTATACTATGTCGTTTTTTTGACTTTTTATGCCTTACTATACTATGACTTTTTGGGCCTTACTATACTATGGCGTTTTTGTGCCTTACTATAATATGTCGTTTTTTTTACTTTTTATACCTTACTATACTATGTCGTTTTTTTTTGCTTTTTATGTCTTACTATACTATGACATTTTTTTTACTTTTTATGCCTTACTATACTATGACTTTTTTGTGACTTTTTATGCCTTACTATACTATGACTTTTTGGGCCTTACTATACTATGTCGTTTTTATGCCTTATTATACTATGACTTTTTTGTGACTTTTTATGCCTTACTATACTATGTCGTTTTTATGCCTTATTATACTATGTCGTTTTTGTGCCTTACTATAATATGTTGTTTTTATGCTTTACTATACTATGTTGTTTTTTTTTACTTTTTATGCATTACTATACTATGCTGTTTTTATGCCTTACTATAGTATGACTTTTTTGTTCCTTACTATACTATGTTGTTTTTATGCTTTACTATACTATTACGTTTTTATGCCTTACTATAGTATGTCGTCTTTTTTTACTTTTTATTCTTTACTATACTATGAAGTTTTTCTGACTTTTTATGCCTTAATATACTATGACGTTTTTGTGCCTTACTATACTATGTCGTTTTTTTTTACTTTTTATGCTTTACTATACTATTACGTTTTTATACCTTACTATAGTATGTCTTTTTTTTTACTTTTTATGTCTTACTATACTATGACGTTTTTGTGCCTTACTATACTATGTCGTATTTATGCCTTCCTATGCTATGACATTTTTGTGACTTTTTATGCCTTAATATACTATGACGTTTTTGTGCCTTACTATACTATGTCGTTTTTTTTAACTTTTTATGCTTTACTATACTATGACATTTTTGTGCCTTACTATACTATGTCGTTTTTATGCCTTCCTATACTATGACATTTTTGTGACTTTTTATGCCTTAATATACTATGACGTTTTTGTGACTTTTTATGCCTCACTATACTATGGCGTTTTTGTGCCTTACTATACTATACGTTTTTTTGACTTTTTATACCTTACTATACTATGTCGTTTTTTTTGCTTTTTATGCCTTACTATACTATGACTTTTTTTGACTTTTTATGCCTTACTATACTCTGACTTTTTTGTGACTTTTTATGCCTTACTATACTATGTCGTTTTTATGCCTTACTATACTATGTCGTTTTTTTTACTTTTTATGCCTTACTATACTATGACCTTTTTATGACTTTTCATGCCTTACTATACTATGACTTTTTGGGCCTTACTATACTATGTTGTTTTTTTGACTTTTTATGCCTTACTATACTATGGCGTTTTTGTGCCTTACTATAATATGTTGTTTTTTTTACTTTTTATGCCTTACTATACTATGACTTTTTTGTGACTTTTTATGCCTTACTATACTATGACTTTTTGGGCCTTACTATACTATGTCGTTTTTATGCCTTATTATACTATGTCGTTTTTTTGACTTTTTATGCCTTACTATACTATGTCGTTTTTTTGACTTTTTATGCCTTACTATACTATGTTGTTTTTTTGACTTTTTATGCCTTACTATTCCATTACTTTTTTGTTACTTTTTATGCTTTACTATACTTTGTTGTTTTTTTGGCTTTTTATGCCTTACTATACTATGACTTTTTTGTGACTTTTTATGCCTTACTATACTATGACTTTTTGGGCCTTGTTATACTATGTTGTTTTTATGCCTTACTATACTATGTCGTTTTTATGCCTTACTATACTATGTTGGTTTTTTTGGCTTTTTATGCCTTATTATACTATGACTTTTTGGGCCTTACTATACTATGTCGTTTTTTTTACTTTTTATGCCTTACTATACTATGACCTTTTTTTGACTTTTCATGCCTTACTATACTATGACTTTTTGGGCCTTACTATACTATGTCGTTTTTATGCCTTCCTATACTATGACATTTTTGTGACTTTTTATGCCTTAATATACTATGTCGTTTTTGTGCCTTCCTATGTTATGACATTTTTGTGACTTTTTATGCCTTAATATACTATGACGTTTTTGTGACTTTTTATGCCTCACTATACTATGGCGTTTTTGTGCCTTACTATACTATGTCGTTTTTATGCCTTATTATACTATGTCGTTTTTTTGACTATTTATGCCTTACTATACTATGTCGTTTTTTTGACTTTTTATGCCTTACTATAATATGTTGTTTTTTTGCCTCTTTATGCCTTACTATTCCATTACTTTTTTGTTACTTTTTATGCCTTACTATACTATGTTGTTTTTTTGACTTTTTATGCCTTACTATTCCATTACTTTTTTGTTACTTTATATACCTTACTATACTATGTCGTTTTTTTTGCTTTTTATGCCTTACTATACTATGACGTTTTTGTGACTTTTTATGCCTCACTATACTATGGCGTTTTTGTGCCTTACTATACTATGCGTTTTTTTGACTTTTTATACATTACTATACTATGTCGTTTTTTTTGCTTTTTATGCCTTACTATACTATGACTTTTTGTGACTTTTTATGCCTTACTATACTATGTCGTTTTTATGCCTTACTATACTATGTCGTTTTTTTTACTTTTTATGCCTTACTATATTATGACCTTTTTTTGACTTTTCATGCCTTACTATACTATGTTGTTTTTTTGACTTTTTATGCCTTACTATTCCATTACTTTTTTGTTACTTTTTATGCCTTACTATACTATGTTGTTTTTTTGGCTTTTTATGCCTTACTATACTATGACTTTTTTGTGACTTTTTATGCCTTACTATACTAT